>NC_052102.1:10680008-10710327 GCF_012273895.1 Zerene cesonia
GGTATCGTCTGCATAACGCAAATTGGCAATTCTGTAGCCACCAACCGTGACTCCATCGAACCAGTCTTCCAGGGTGATCAAAATATATAGACTAAAATAAAATATAAATAATACATATACCATATAGTTATATTATCTGTGCTACACAATTAAAAAAAAATTGTAGTGCCAAGGAAATAGGATACGACCGTACTCGTATTTTCTTGCCCTTTGATGTAGAACTCATAGTCACAACTTTCTATCTAATTTGTGTTTTTAGATGTGTAAATTGAATTTTAATTTTATTGTATTTTATCATCCTTCTTTTTATTATTAATTTGATCATATTTTTTTCATTACAAAGATTTTTAAAACTGTATTAAATTATACACATATCCACGTTAGAGGGCAGATGCGTCACTCACGGAGGAATCCGACGCGATATGCCTCCGCATGACGTTCCCTTGCATCCTCCAGCCGTCCTCGTCTCTGCTGGTGGCCTGGCACTCGTTCGTCACTTGCCTGATATTAGCCGTTTGTATTGTGAGTATTAGGTTATATTCTTTTATTATATTCCCATATCCATTTCCTTACACTTCCCAGTCCTTTCCTTTATACGTTTTGTTGATACTTTTCCAATTTAAAGAGGGCAATCTATTTGTAGAGGCGTAATGTGTTTATCGACCTTACGCCTCTCCAAATGTTCATGGATAATTTTTGAAACCAAAAAAATTACAGACGGATGAAACCTATTAGAAAAGGAGGGGTATATGATCAAAATGAAAGGAAAAATAAATCACGGTCGATCCGATTTCGGGAAGTGGGAGGGGGTGAGTTTTTAAGGGTACAAAATGGTTTATCTTGATTTCCGGCAAAACTACAAGTCCTATGGAAAAAAGTTAAATGGCAAAGTTGTAGGTCTACAACTTTTGTATTTGCAATTTTTTCACATAGTCTCAAAATTTAGGTGAAAAATTCAAAGATCCAATTTTTTGGTTTTTTTATTTACTTGGAACATTTCCTATTGTACCTAATGTATATTTTTTTTTAATGAAATGTTGATTTCCTATCACAAACTCTAGATCCAAGAAACAACTAGATAGTTATGAATCATTGTTTTTTTTACTTTATTTTAACTCCTTACTGAAGCATCATCCAAATATATAAATATCATTGATTTCGCTCTACTTATATTTTTTTTATTCAATCTAATCGCTATGAATAAAAACACTATATTTTATAACGTAGTACGTATTATTATCAAAATAACAAGCTTCTGTGTTTTAGTTTGAAATATTTAATGAATTTATCAGACTCACCCG
This sequence comes from Zerene cesonia, assembly GCF_012273895.1. NCBI lineage: Eukaryota > Metazoa > Arthropoda > Insecta > Lepidoptera > Pieridae > Zerene > Zerene cesonia. The sequence goes on from NC_052102.1 coordinate 10,681,310, forward strand.
TATTATCTGGTGTATAAGAAAGAGGTTCCGGTGGAATTCCGATTCTATGACTACGCCGTTACCACCGTCTTCGTATTGGACCTGATAGTCCATCTCTCCACTGGAGATAACGTGGAGGATGGTAACTCATTTTTATTATAGTTTACTTACTGATTTACTAATATTTTTAGTACCCTTCATAACTTTATCCCTTCCTGTGATAATCCTATTAATATTATAAATGCGAAAGTTTGTAAGGATGTGTGTGTGTTTGTTGCTCCTTCACGCAAAAACTGCTAAACCGATTGCAATGAAATTTGGTGCGTAGATAGCTGGACAGCTGGAATAACATATAGGCAACTTTTTATCCCGATATTCCTACGGGATACAGACTTACGCGGGTGAAACCTCGGGGCGCAGCTAGTTTTATTATAATTTCCGATTCAGTTCGCTATTGTTTAGTTTCAAATTTGAATTTTATTTATTACGTCACCAGATGAAAACTTAATAGAACTCAATGTAAGTTTTCGATAAGTATATTTATACCATTCGTCCGTTTTTTCTAACGCATTGCTCATAAACCAGGTGTACCAATAACTCTAGCGCAGACGGCGTCCCAGCAGGCTCGAAGCGGATGGTTCCTCCTCGACGTACTTGCTACTTTACCCATTTTCGAGTTCATAAAAGATGGCCATTTCGCTGGAATTAACAAAATTGTACGGTTGCACAAGGTATAATTTAGAGAAAAAGTATCAATTAAAATGTTGTTATATTTTACTCGCATCCTACATTTGAACAATTTATAATTCCGTTATTGTGAAGACGGACGAGGGTTTAAGTACGTGGAGACGTTACGAGAGGCAATAGACTTTTGCTTTCGTAGGACTATTGTTATAAACACAAAACATGTATAACCTATGTCCCCAACACCTTTGTTATTCTATTGTGCGTAATCTTCCATCAAAGAGCTTTTCGTAATATAACCGTATAGAAAGATTTTATACAAGCGTGTAACGTGTATTATAAGCACAGATAAATTCCAGCTCTAATCTCATCCTCCATATTCACAGATCTATTCATATAAAGATGACAATGTACGGGTGAATAATATGGCAGTGTTTCATTTATCATAAAGTAACAATAATAATATTTCCAAATATAAACGGTTAATTATAACCTATTTGACGCTTTTTATAGTAGATTTCCATTATTTTATCATATTAAGTGACGTGTACGGTAAACAGTATATCGGGAAATGTGAATCGTCCCTAAAGGTGTTATATGAACTTTAATATCTGGATATACAGGTTTTCCGCATGCTAAAGGCTGTGGAAGACGAATGCGTGTACCACAGTAACCTGCTGCGCTTCTTCTCCTACTCCCTGCTGCTACTGATCGCGTGCTACTTGCTCGCTGCCCTGCAGCAGGGCTTCATGTGCTATGGGTCGGTTTATTACCCTTATTTTAATACTATTTGAGCGAATTTGAGACTGAATTGAGTCATGGGCGAATTTTTATTGAATTTAAGTTAAGAGTTAAAAAATTCACATTGATGATAGATACCACGTATCAAGCTTTTGTTCTTTCTGAAGATGGAACTCTAAATATTAAATATAATATAAATCAATTCTAACTCAATAGATGCTTAATTAACATACATGTCAATCAAACTATTGTATACATTTATAGAGCTTACAATAATTAAAAACGTTAAATTACAATTTTGCATGATGAACTCATTAATGTACTTAATTTTGAATTTTAAGATTAATTAAAATGCTTAGTTACAAACATATTTAAACTGTATAATGACTTCAGTATTTTTTACCAATTTTAACATACAGTTTCGGCTACTGCCTCGTGAAGAATATAACGCACACTCCTTTCTGGAACGCGGAGCCGCTCGATGACACTGTCGAGAGTAGGCTCACGTTTAGTCTCTACTGGTCCATATCGATGATTACATTTACAAGTACGTTTACATCTATACTTAATGTTATAAAGCTGAAGAGATTGTTTGTTTGAACGTGCTTATCTAAGGAAATACTGGTCCTTTTGGAAAAATTCTTTCAGTTTTAGGTAGCCTATTTATTGAGGAAGGCTTTAGGCTATATATGTAGGTTCCACGGGCGAAGCCGGGGCGGACCGCTTGTTGTTAAATATTCAAATACACATTCGGATCCAATTAACTTACAATTTACTCTTTAGAGGTACCCACCGTAATAGGTTGTTTGTTAATCATAACAATTAAACTATCAAACAAATGAGTGTACAGACAGACAACCCTATCAGCATTCCATACATGATACAATACTAATGAATGTACCATACCTTGAATTAGCTATTTGGGTGTGCTTTCTGGACAATTTTGTAGGGATAATTGCAGTAAGATAAGGTTGTAGGCGCAAATAACTTCAAGCTATAACAGTTTTTGGTTATTAACGTCTTTATATCTTAAGTAGATTCGAAGCGTGATAAACCATTAGTGTACAAAACTAAAGAATGACGTTATAATTAATATAAATCAAGCTATTTAATAACCCCAAAACTTTCCAGCACACATGGAAGATTTTGGCACGGGGAACCAAGAAAGCGTCATTTACATCATGCTGGTACTCGAGCTGTGCATCGTGCTACACATCTTTATGGAAGCTGTATACTCCGCTACTATAATGGTCACTACTGCCATGAGGTCAGGTCATGCTGCCTCTATTCTCCTTGTATTTTCTTTGCTTGCTTTAATGTATGTATGTATATCTTATTCAACTGTTAGCGTATCTGTCCCTTCATTATGTCTTTTCTATGAAGCTAACTATAAACTACTAAGTGGTTATCGATTTATGTGGTTTAATCTAAGGAAATTAACGCAATAATTCTGGTTTATAACATGCGTCAAGTATAACTATGCTAATCTTCATATAGTAGGTAAGGTCGCGGATGAATTATAATCAGCTCCCATGGTCCCTTCATTTAGGCGAAACACAGTCAGTAAGAAGCCGACATAACTGGCTCTTTCCCCTGGGGCCGTAAGTATCTATGCAAGATTTCCCCACTAAATAGGAATATTTTTTTTAGGTTTTCCAATGAAACCGAATCATAATTATTATTATTATTCCAGAGAGAATTATGACGCATGCATTGAAAATGTGACAAACTTTTTGCGACGTAATGAGGTCGAACCTATACTGATACACCGGTTCAAATCTTACTTGGAACTCTGCTGGTATACAGACAAGGTATATATTACAACAATGAAATCTCTCTCTCTCTCTCTGTCCTATGATTAAAAACAGTCCGTTCCATATTTCCATTCGTCAATCCTTTCCCTATCCTATTAAAAGTAAGGAGGGCATTCGCAGAAGAATTACTTTGAATGTTCATGGGCATTGGTGATCGTTCATTCGTTAAGTCGAATCACCAGCTCAGTTGCCCGCTTATGGCATTTAAAAATCATAATATGCAATACATATTATATACAAACAGTAAATAGAAAACAAAGATACTTATTATGCTAATTTTTTTCAGTTAAATTACAAATACAGATCTATGATCAACTGAAAACGTGTTTAAATTAAACCTATTGAGATTTCTTTCTTTAGTTATAAAAATTACACCTATTTAAATTTGGAACAGGCCTACTCAATGACGAATAAGAAGAAGTCGATATTCCACGACTTGCCTCCACACGTGCACCAGGATATAGTGACCCGGCAGAGGAGTAAATACATGCTGTGTATACCATTTATGAAGGTTGGTTTTTAGGTTTTAGGAATGTTGCCAAGAGTATTGGAACTAAATTTTCATAAAGGGTCTGTGTAACTGCGTACTGTTATATACGAAGATATGTTCTCTAGTAAAAAAAAAACTCATTTTAATCATAGAATCATCAAAATTTAGTCTCGTTCTTACACGTATATTCTAAACAGAGCATACCTAAAGAAATTATGTAATCATGGTGATCCTTATCAGGATGTACCGATAAATTTATTGTATTGCCACCGATCCTTGATAAGTGCACAAGGTTTGAAGTGGGAACAAATATGTTCTGATGATGATAAATAATTTCAGTTCCTCCATAAAGAAGAATTGAAGACCATATCGTCGAACGCGCGGCTCTTCTGTTCGTGTCCGAACGAAATACTGCTGAGTACCGGCGACATCTCCAATGAGATGTACGTCATTAAGCAGGGTATCTGTGAGGTAACATTTTATTTTCTAGTACTCTTTCAGGCTTGGCTGCATTCGCATGGTCTCCTAATAGAGATAGACCAGACGGTGTCGAGGCTATCTACAAAAGAAATTTGTATTAGTTAGAACGCTTATAATTCTAGAATGTCCGCTGTGTTGTATCTGTCTCCCCTTGGATTAAAATATTGAAAAACCTACAAAAATATAATACAATATATTAATAACATATGCCTTAAATTATTGCGAAGTCGCAAATTCGAGTTTTTAGTTGAATTCAAAGGGTTTTAATTTGAATGGCTAAGAACATGAAAATATCTTAAAAATGCTTACAAATTTTTCTATTGAAGATTCATTGAAACCTCCGGTTCCTACATGAATTAAAAGTAGAAGCAGTAGATAGAAGCACTAGCATATGATCATTTATTTTTGCAAAGGTACTGTGCCCAGTTACTAAGACAGTGGTTGGAGAGTTAACTGCAAGAAATCATTTTGGAGTGGTCGTTTGTTTGTTACGTATGTATAAAACATACATAATTTACATATTAACATATATATTATATTGTGGGAGCCGAGCACGTTTCGGCCCGAATTGGGCCAGATCGCACCGGAGAAGTACCACACTCCCGTGTTTCGTTCGGTGAGTGGGGGAGCCGGAGGCCCGTTTCCTTTTCCTCTCCCGTCCCAGTCCATTCCCTTTTTCCAGTCATCAATCTTTTCCTTTTCCCTTATCCCTTAAAAGCGGGCAGCGCATTTGTAGAGGTACTACTTCTGCGAATGATCATAGGCGGTGGTGATGGCTTAGTATAAACTTGTCTAGGTATGTCTGTCTATATCATTATTAATGCTGAATATGAAATTTGAATTTGATTGATATGGTACTAAAATTTGTCTAATACTACTGCATTGATTCTAGGTCTACCAGCCTTTTATACAATCCGAGCGGTGACACACGTGCAAGTGTTTTCAATATCACGGAAGTATTTACTAAACGTTATAGAGATTCCGCAGATAAAAGATGCAATTGATGATGTCAAAGAATTGCCTGTAAGTTTAATTTGTGTTATAGTATACAGTGCTTTTTATTTAAACTAACGCTTAATTTAATTTAAGATTAGTTACGGTTAAGTTACATTTTTAGGTTGTTCATTTTATCATGATTTGATAGTACGATAAACATTCGATAAAACTCCATTATAATTACATAAAAAAGGTAGGCGAAAGTTCCTATAGCTTTGCAAAAAAAAAATAATTATATGTATTTAAATGTAATGCATTTCCGATATCTATATCTAACTCAAATACTGTAGTATCCACGAACCCAAATTGCCTTCAAATTATCAGACTAGGCCAAATTTAAAGAAGACCACACTGGATGAGACTGGAATGGAGGTTCACGTTTCTCCTCACTCATCTCCCCTATAAATTTATGATACTTATCGGATCCTATATATTTTCATAACGTATTTTTCAGGAATACGAGTATTTGCAAATACCGTATCCACCGTTCGTTTGGTATGAGCCAGCGCCGCCCACGCCGAACGTGGAGCGGTTCCCAATGCCGAGAAAGCATGAGAAAGACTTCGCGTTCCTGCACCCCTTCAATAGACTTGGCTTCTTGTCTATACTGAGGTAAGATTGCCCAGGCACAGATAGATCTACTTGCTCTGGATAAGAATATAGGATGCCCAAAGGATAATTATTTTTCAATACACGCAATTGTTATGTCTAGCTATTAATTTTTGTTTTTCTTCTTTTCTAAATTATTCTCTTCTGTTGTCCTCTATTATGATATCTAGTGTGTGTATGTGTGTGTTAAATTTTTCCTTCCTGCTTTCTCAAAGACTCATCACGTCCCAGATACATCTTCCCCCGGTTCACGATCCGACCCGACGGGCCGTACCTCTCCCGCTACGAGTGGTTCAGAGTTGCGTGCGCGCTGCTCAGCGCCGCTCTGTTCCCGGCGATGGCGTACCTCACGTACTATTGGGACTTCGTGAGGCTCGCGCTCGATCTGACCGCTTATTTGGATATGTGATTATTGAAATATTATTATGTGTCATATTTCTATATTTTTTTATGACAGATTTCTTTTTAAACGCTTTACAGCAACAACATACGACCATTCACTTCCACATGAATTGGTTATCGCCCTCAAAATGGATGTGGGTTCATGTTTATCCTACTAATATTTGTACCCAGATAAGTGACAATAATTGCGTATGGATAGATGTTTTTCACCATTTTGAATTCATCATCAGCCGATATATGTTCCCATTGCTAGGACAAAAGCCTCCTGGCCATAATCTACCACGCTGGCTAAGTGCGGGTTTGCAGACATCACATGTCGTCGAACCTTTGATTCACCGATTTGACATGCCGGTTTCCTCACGATGTTTTCCTTCCGTTTTAAGCAGTGGTGATGTTATCTACATGGAACATTGAAACATTAATTTATATTTTGCACGTTCGCCTGGTACTTATCGATTTTGAGTCAGAGGGAAACAAATACAAGGCTGTTATTTGACCAACTATGTATAGTGCGGGTGAAACCGTGCTCTGCTATTAATCATAACAGTGTCGTCTAATTGGTATTTTAATAACCTGAACAATTTTATAGTTCTGATAACCGTAATAAATGTATAATTAAAAAGTACATTATTAGTTTACAACGGATCCTTGTGGGCTACTACAACGAAAAGGGCTTGCTAGTGTACCACCCGGCGAGCACAGCGGCTCACTACTTGAAAGGCACGTTCCTCATCGACCTGCTCGCGTGTCTCCCGCTTGAGAAACTAGAGCTGAGCATTAAGGAAACCTATGGTAGGTACATTTCTACTGCGTTAGCCTGTCAGCACTACGCTCGCTATCCTTACAGTAGGGGATAACTTAGTTACCACCTAACTGTCTATCAGTCTGGTCCACCATGAATACCGCTAATGAAATGCTGGTAAGATATCAAATATATTTATTTTAGCAGTGTGAGAATTTTTTCAAGGTAGGGTCATGTTTAGTGGGAAAATTCAGCAGTTGTCACTTGGATACAAACTAGAAGGAGAATTCTCAGAGTAGGTTACGTAAAATCATTCTTGTTTCATAGAACGAAAGCTCTTTTTTTCTGTACAGACGGTCAATACCACCTGCGGCCCATGGCGCAATACTTGTATCTGAATCGCTTGATCCAGCTCTACCGAACGCCCAGCGCACTCATCAGCCTCAAGGGTTACGTTCGACGGGACATCATCATTGTGTGTGTATTCAACAATTCTCTTTATTTCTGTTAATAAATTGTACCCTTCCAATAATTTTGTTCTTAGTCGGATTAACTTCAATAATAACGCCATATTATTTGACTTCTTAATTGAACATCGTCGAATCTACTCTCTACTGTTACAAATTACGTTCGGATTTCTACCACAAGGCGATATATCGAAAAAGACACCAGTTAAGACATATTAAATATAGCAATATTTTGTTGCATTCTTACTATACACACGTAACATGTAAAACGTAAAAAAAATAATGAAAATTTCCATTCTCCCGTGGTTGCCTGGTAGAGGTAGAGGCACAGTGATAAGGCCGCCGATTGTACTATATTGTTTTCGTGTAAATTATGATCTATAAGTTTTTATGAGCGTTTTCGTTTGTCATGTACAATAAAGAGTTAAATAAATCAATAAATAATAAAACACGCATCTCTATTTTCCCAGTTTGAAAGCGATCCCGCCGTTTCTAGCGCTACTGAACGTACTGACGTGCCTCATAATTTTCAATTCTGTCAAACTCCTCGTGTCTCCCGAAAGCTTTCATCTCATACCCTTCAACGATGATGGTGGATCGTGGATACATTTGTATCAGAATGTGTGTGAGTTACATTTGAATTTAACTCAAACCGAAATCCAAACAACTTATTTTTCTTAATATATAAAACGCAAAGACGACTGACTGATTAAACTATACGCACAGCTCAAACTACTGACCAAATCGGGTTAATATTTGGCATCCCGATAGCTACTATGATAGGCATGTAGAAAATTAAGTTTAGGGTAGTAATTATTAAAATCTGTGGTCTTGGTATCACCTACATCACCTATTTCTTTCTGTCTCCGTATGCTTACCTATTTAGTGAAAAAGATGCAAAATTCATTCTCCTGGATATTTTAGAAATTTGACTTGACCACAAGTATAACAAACCAATTGAATACAGTCCGTTTCAACATAACCGAGAATCCTTGGAACCTGCACCTGGCAACGTACTTCTGGGCGGTGTACGAGACCACCAGCACCGGCTACAGCACGTTCAACCCGACCAACTTCGTGCTAATGAGGATCCTTATCGCTGGCATGATTATTGGTAAGCGTCCCAGGAAAAACCTCTTGATGTAATTTACCAATTGGGGTTAAGGCACACGTGGTACTTTTTATTCTGGAAAGGCATATACAACAGAAAATAAGCTACATTTTGCGGTTCGGTCTCTAGGTACGATTATGGCACTGACCGTTGTCCGACCTTTGACCTTGGATACTTCGACTATATAACCCTACTACGGGGGCGAGAAGCTTTGATGTGATTAAAAAAAGATTCTTGTCACTTTAGATTTCATTCTTATCATATCGTTACCATATAAAATAGAACTATTTAATTTTTTCATTCCAAATAAAATTGTAAAAAATTTTAAGCCAGGGTTTTCAATGGAATGGAATGGAGGGTTAACTCAAGGTGCATTTCCAGGCGCGATGATAACAACTTACTTCTCGGTGCGCATAATCAGCACGCGCGCGAACGTGAACAGGTCGCTGGCGTCATTCCAGCAACACATGAAGGATATCGCCCGGTTCATGAAGAGGGAGAACCTGGATGCTGGCCTTAAAAAGTAACGTGGAATATGATTATAATATTAATGGATTTAATATTTAGTATATGAGATGTATTTATTCTTTATGTTAGGAATGGGATGATTAATATCTCAAATGGAAGACCAGAAAGACGATTTTTCCATGTGAATCTATAAGAATTTAATTGGAATGTCTGTTTGTAATGGCAGATTAAAAAAGATTGACTTTTTATTAAATCGTTGTCAGTTACAGCAAATTTTTAAAACGCAAAGATGTTAACGGGAATTTCTCTAGTAAATAGTTGATGTTTTAAGGATTTCCAAAGCTTAACCTAGTGGCTTGTAAGCGTGTAATTTGTCTTTGTAATTCAGACAAGTGCTCGAGTATTATAAGCACAAGTGGGACAAAATGGCGGGCATGGATTACCGGAAGGTGTTGAAGCTTTGCGATCAAATCACATTGCGCACAGATGCTATATTGTATATATATGGACCAACGTTCTCAAAGGTTTTTATCAAATGAATAAATATTTCGTTCCACTGCACATATATCAGAGGTCATGGGACATTACAAACAGACCTTTTATGTAAAAGCTTAAACCGTATTATCATCATCTTATCACGCTTAAAGCTATTAAGTACAACTAACTTTAATTGAAAACTTTTTGTCCCTTGTGTTACCAATAAACATATTATTTCTTCAAATATTTTTTAACAGTTACAGTAAGTAGTTTTCTTCGTCGTTGTTCCCGGCAACTTACAATCCTGATAAATTCAAAAAAAATATCTACCTCTTCCTTAAAAGGCCGGCAACACCTTCACAGGGACTCTTGTGAGGGCTCATGGGCAGTGGTGATCGCTCGATGATGGGCGCACCACTTGTTCGTTTGTCCGCTTTCTTTTATAAAAAAAAAAGTAAGGGGAATTAAAGTAGACGTCAATGAACTGCAGATCTAAAACTTTTGAATGTAAAGAATGGTAGTTATACGGTTATATAAGACTCTAGAGAGGTGTAGACCTAAAGATATGTTGTCTTGCAGTGTCCAATAGTGAATAAATGTGAAATATCGTTGTTACGTATGATCGGGCGGGCGGTGCGCACGATACATTTCCTAAAGGATACTAAGATCATTTCCCGCGATGATATCATCACCGACCTATATTTCGTTGACCAGGGCGTGCTGGAGGTACGATATGAAGATATGGATAGTGTTCAGTTGGGGAAAGGAAGGTGAGTATTAGGAACATTGAGACAAAGACTACTTATACTTAAAAAGCGAGGATATCACTTACAAGATTTCATTTTTTTGTTCGAAAACTAAACAGAATTTGGGCAGAAGCTAATAAGATCTATGGAATTTCTTCGCTTTTGCTTCTTGTGGCATTTATTCTAATTATCGTTTAAATATAATTATGACTTTAATGTATTCTGTAATCCTCAATCCTCATAATTTAAGCCTATCTTTAATTAACAGCATTTTTGGGAACTTAAACGGTGTGGAATCCATCCGATCCCCGGTGGAAATAATGTCAATAAGCCAGGTGCATCTTCTCCATATAAATACGTTAATATTCCATGGTATCATTGCTGATTTTCCGAGTGTTATTAACGAGTTAGTCGATCACTTGAAGTATAATCAGGTAAAGACGTAAAACAGAATTTTCATTAGAGACAAAGTTTCATATACATTTAAGTATGGGTTTTCTCACATATTTTATAAAGTTCAGAAACCTATATCTGTTTATTTTTAGGATTACGTCATTGGTTTGGAGGAAATTATAAAACCAGATAGTAAAGAGCCCACAACTTACCATATTATGTACAGGATTGGGCAAAGGTTCCTCAATTTCACCCTCCACCAGACGTCTGCAATTCAGATTTATTTAATCACCGTATCGCTTGCATGTATCTACACAGATGTTTATAACGCAGGCTTTCAAGATAATCAAACCAGTCTCATAGTTGGTCTATATTTTATGGACTTAGGGTTCTCTTGGAAGTTTTTAATTAAATATTTCTTACCGCACTCTGTTGATCAAAATAATGAGCTTACGACATCTCTCTGGAAGGATAGGAAAAGGTGAGTACTGTGTATGTATGTACGATGTTTTATTTTGATGAGAAATATGATATTTTAAAAGATTTTGCAATTAATATAATATTTTTACGTAGGTTAAACACAATTTGTGAATGCTATACATTTTTGGAAATTAAATTTCTTCCGTTGTTTCAGATATTTTGGACGTGAATTTAAAATGGATATAATATCGGTTATACCATTTGAAGCTTTGTGTCTGATGAGTTCGAGTAACAGACTTTTGTTATTTTCGTGGTTGCGACTTAACAGATTCTTTAGAATCGTGAGTGATTATTAATGTAAAATGTTTTTTTTTTACTAGATTTATGTAGACTTAGCAAACATTGTAATGTTTGTTGTACATTATTTTGTCAGTGTTATATGTATCGTATAGCTTTCGAACTGTTCGCAGATAAAACAAACTTTTTTTTTAGATTAAACATTTTCATATTATACTGTAGTATAATGTGTAAAAGTCATTCTTTAGAATTACTTTTACAATAACGTTAATGAAATAATTTATTTATAGCTGCGTCTTGAAAATGAATTAAATATCACCATGTTATATAGACCTTGAAAGGGAAGGTACTAAGTTATTATGTGATTTCCACCGCTAAGCAAACATATTTCCGATATAATTCTTTCGTGTTTACTACCTGTAACCCGCGACTACACTTCACTTGCGTGGTATCCGAAAAAAAATAGCCTATGTGTTAGTCCAGACTATAATTGATCCCTGTACCAAAATTCAGACAGATACGATCATCTGTTTTCGCGTGAAAAAATAACTTATCTCCATCCATTCATTCATACTCACTCACTTTCAAATGTATAGTATTAGTAGAATATATAAAGAAATAATTTTAACTTCAATTTTCCAGGTGACCGTCTACAAATGCCTCCAGCAGCGCCACGAAAGCATATCCTCCAACCTCATCCTCACCACCACCATCTCGGTGTTCATCTGGATGACCCTCTTCATCCACGTGACGGCTTGCTGTTGGTACTTCATTGGGGTTATGGAGGAGGAGGCTGAACCTAAGTCATCTTGGTTCTATGATGGTGAGTTTGTATGAATTTTATTCGATGCGCTAAAAGTGTAGGTTGTAAGTTTCTCAGCTTAGTAGTATTATTATTAGTACTACATATTTGTATATAGCTTGATGGAAGTAAACCTAACACAATCTTAACGAATTAATATATAGTATATAAATAGTTTAAATCAGCAGTACAAAAGAGGAGGTTCTCTAAATTTATTCCTTTTAATGTCTTCAATAGTTCCAATAACTTTTAATCGTGAACGTGTCTAAATGTATACGTGTAAATTATATTTTGATTAATTTGATTCTCAGAATACGGCCGGTACCTGTGTAAGAACAAATATATCTGCTCGTTGTACTTTGTGCTGACCACGTTCACACAGAATGGCGTTGGAGACATCCTGCCCAAGAAACAATCGGAAGTAAGAGTTCCACCATTATAATTTACTAGCTGCGCCGCTTTAACCGCGTGAGTCCGTATCCCCTAGGAATATCGGGATAAAAAGTAGCCTTTATGTTATTCCAGTTGTCCAGCTATCTACGTACCAAATTTTTGCAATCGGTTCAGTAGTTTTTGCGTGAAAGAGCAACAAACACACACACATCCTTACAAACTTTTACATTTATAATATTAGTAGGATTATGTCAACCAACACCAACAAATCTACGAAAACAATCTTAATAATTGGCCTCGGCTAATATAAAATAACTTACTGGGAAAGAATAATATTTAATATTGCAGTATTTAAATTTCATTCTCTATCTCTATTATCTTTAAGAAATTCTAATCCATTTTCAAACATTTCACAATTTAGAGATAAGCAGCATACTTTTTTCCAGGTATTATTTGTGTCGATTCTGCAAATTTTCTCTATTATGATATACATGATCTACGTGGGGGAGTTCTCCAACATCATCCAGTATTACTCCTTCCGTTCGTTTGGTTATTACTGCAAGATAATGGAGTTACAGGTATAATGCCGATTTTGTTTATTAGTTTCATGTGAAAGCATAATCTAGTATCAGAACGCAAGATTTGTTTCAATTCCTCTGTGATTATTCTAAATATTTTCTAGGTCTTTGAATATGCATGGGTACTCTTTGTTTGATTCACCTTTATATATATATCTTGAAATATAACGTCATAATTATTGTCCGTAACTTTGACCGCGAAGTTAAAGAAAAATCACATAGTAAATACAGAGTTACTTTTGCATTTATAATATTAGTAGGGATACATTTTAAAGTCAACATTAAATCAATATCCCAATATTCAATGCAAATGTTGAAGTTTTATACGAAATATCACTAAACTACGTTTCCTTTGAACTAACATTAACTGATCTAGTAATTCACAAAACAATACATTCATTTCAATTGTTATTCTCACCGATGTCAATCATAAATGACAGATCAGGGTTATTACGTAAAGGATAGCGTTGAAGTTCTCGAAAATATGGTGTATTAATCAGCTGAACGGAGTTCAAACGAAAACATTTTTATGAACGTGTCCTATTAATCATGCTGAATGCTTGCTTGGTACTTAGTAGAGTGGTTACTTTGGAGAACAAAAACAAACAGAATTTTATTTTTTTTTTTACCCACGATTCAAAGTAAAATCGGTTATGGGGCTGAATGTATCAGCACTGCTATGCCACATTCGAAAAAAAAACATAGACAACATATGTATTGAAATGGCTCAAGGTGATGACTACTAAAACATGTATGGATGAACGGATGCACAAAGTTAGCACCCTATAGGAAATACATCTATTATTTTTTTATGTCATAGCGGGCAACTAGGCTGGTGTTTCGCCAGACCGCCTGACCACCCATGAACATTTGCAGAGGCATTTGCATCGTGCCGAAGCGTGCTCGACTTCCACACTCAATAAATATTCACAAGCCACAAAATATTAGAAAATAAAAAGTGGTCGAGATAATCCATAATTACTGTATGTGAGTTCTAATTACTTTCAGGAATTCTTAAAGAACAATCGCGTATCAAGGAATCTCGTCAATCTGGTTCATAAATACTCTATACACCTCTGGATCGAATCTCGTGGTGTTCAGCTGCCCATCTTCTTGAAAAAAGCACCAAACTGTATCAAACTTGAGGTCATGTCGGCAGCCTATTTGCATCATCTTCATGCGGTAAATATCGATTTTTTTTTATTATTCGTGTGCCTGCAACAAAAGTTGTATAATCTATAAAGAATCTTTGTTGGTCCTTGTCCTTGCATTTCAACATCCAATGTGTTCTATTCTATATTCTATACTACATATATATTAAAATTAATTATCACTGACCATTTTCTATTTATAATAATACTTTTTATCTCTCTTATAATCGAAATTTATTTCAGCATCCTATATTTAGGCAGTGTGAGCCAGTGTTCTTGCGACAGCTGGTTGGATGCTTTCAGCTTTACACCTATAATAAAGGTATAAAAGTCTATATTAAAAACAAGTCTTTTGTCCTGAGTTTGCCTAGGTATAAACAAAGGTATACTTAGGATGATAAAATAGCCTATGTTACTTGTTTAACAAAAATCAAGACTTGTATGAATTATAACTGTATTTTTATATGGGTGAATTCGTGACGTAAAACCAGTAACTATAAAGCACAAAAAAGGTGCAATTATACTTTTGTTGGCTGCTTTAAAAACAGGCCTGTATATTTAATGTATATTTTTTTAAATAAACCGTAACGATTTTTTTAAGGCAGTTAAAGAAGATTTTATTTCTATTGTGCGTCCTTAAACACATACTCCATTTTTCTTCAGTATTAAACAGGGATTCATAAAGTAATTTCTAGATGCAACCTATAAGAAACTAATACAAGACTTGTTTATTCGGTCTATAATATCTAAGCAAAAGATTAAAACGGCCTTCCAGGAATGCACGTGGTTAAAGAGAATGAAACAACGGACAGCATGTACTTTGTACACTCGGGTCGAGTTCTGGAAACTTGCGAAAATGACAGCAATACGCGACTGTACTTCGCTGGAGAGAGCTTTGGCACTGTATGTATTATATAAACGTAGGGCTTGTTAGTTTAATATAACTCGTGTAATTTGAAAAATCATATGTTCTCAAAGTTAAATTCTGTCCTACCTCTATTATTCCTTAGTGTCATATAATTTCAAAAAGTTCTAAGACATTAATTTTTATTCTATCATTTTAGATATATGGCCTTATCCACAACCTGCCTTACGCATATTCATACATTACCGTGATGAAGTCACAAGTTTTAAGTCTCTGCCTCAAAGACTGGAAAAAATTATTATCACATTTTCCCGATAGTAGAGAAATAATTAAAAAGTCTTTGAAGTATGATGACAATCCTCCTGATAATAAGCCAGATCGTCCCCGAAAAGAACGTAAAGTAACAATTGCAGAAAATGTTAGTGCTTCTCACGAGAATCCCTCCGCTTCGGAGATAAAGACAGAAGAATCACCATTGGAAAGGCAACAAACAATTCTAGATTCTCTACCACCTATAGAACCTTTAGATCATGATGAAACTGTCGATTTACCGGACAGCTATTTATGGCCAACGGACAGCAGGCGAAATTCTCTGGAAGAAGAAAAGATCTTAACAGAGACCACCGATAACATTCCGTTAGATTTAGAAGTATCTCGAAGTGTATCTTCAGATCTTCCAAAAATTAATATGACAGATCAAGATTTATTACTAAATGAAGAAGTAGAAGAAGCTACTGATGCGTTGCTAGCTAAGATAGAAGGTACCGATATATCAAGTGATGAATATAGGAGAACACAATCACCCGTCGTTGACAAACTAAAACGAGAGCTGCCAGATGAGAATATGGAAGAATTACCTCATATGAAAAGCGTTGAAGATTATATTTTGGAAAGATATGGTGAAGATACCGCGATAGAAGAGCCTGCGGCTACTACGACAACCGAAGCAATTGATGATGTCCATCCTACGTCAACAACACGTTTAAAGCACAGTGCTCGCGTTCGATATAGAGAAAATACAGAAGAAACAAAACACTCTACAGTTGAACCTCATGAAATAAAACCTATCCGAGATTTATCTACTAATGAGAAGAATTTTAATTCTCTTGATAGTGACATAGATCCAAACGTTGTCATAGAAGCCGATATAAGTGGTTCAACAGAATCACTAATGGACAGTGACAGTGAATCAAGTATAAGCGAGGAACTTAGAAGTTTAAAAAGTAAAAAAAAGAAGAAAAATTAGGATAAACCTAAAAACACTTTTTCTGAAGTGATATGCCTTAATTTGTTTGCTTTGTTATGTTATTGCTTGATAAAATCAATAAATAAATATATTTAAAGACATTAGCACTTTATTACAAATTATTATATGAATTGAAGTTATGAGAATTCGAAGATTCAAAATATGTTAATACTTGAGTCAAGCATAATCTACATTTATTTTTGTACCGAATTTACACGAATGAGAAATTTACCTTTAACTTTTCCAAACAAATCAGGCGATCCAAATTCATGTGAATAAAATTAATCATTGATTCTCAAATCGTTTCCAAACCAAAAACATCTTATTACAAAACAAATTTTATCAAAGAACAAAAAGTAATTATGATAGTAAACAAATGATTTCCCGACCTTATCATTGTGTAATCAACTCTCATTCATACCATACTATCAATTTGGGTTCAGATCAACGGGAGTGAATCTGGATCATTGCCAGAGCCTAAGTCTATTTCTGAATCCATTTATCATCGTGGCCTCTTAACTGCTAAAATCAGCATACCATTCTAATTATTGAATCGTGAGATGTTCGGTTAATCATATTTTGGAATTCCAGTTAATTACAATGTACTGTTGACTTTTAAATTGAAAATTTCGTGATCAAAGGTCGAATAACGTATAAAAATTGATATGTTATAGGAACTTAGAAATGTTTTTGAATACCACTAGAATAGAAAACTTTTATTACGAGGCGGAATTCAAACCCGCGTCTTTTTTCAGTTTCATGTGCTTAAAAAAGATTATCAGATTTATTTTCATTTAGGAATTTAGAAATGTTCCTTAATAGCGTATAGCAAAAATACATTTAAACTTAGGGGTTTTACTTTAATATGTTTAGGAACTATTATTAAAATAGCAACAAAAAAGAGAATTCATAAAGATTCATAAACACAAGATTTTACGCTCATTTAAATTTAAGCTATTTGGTTATACCATAGAAATAAAATTAGTGGAATCTTAAATGTTATATAGGAGCCAATAATTAACACCAACATATATTAACAAAGATTTCAGTAGGTAAAATATATTCATAAGAAAAATTATAATAAGTAGTAATTGATGGATTCGAGCATTTTAAAGGCACATAAAGGTAAAATAAACAAATCTCTAAATTGAAAAATGAAAGACGGAACTAAAAAAAACCTTTATTACAAATAAGTTCTTAACAATAACGATAACAATCTAAATAGATATGAAACAGAACAGTGTTACGTCGTTGTAATTTGAGTTTTAGATGTCTTTCTCGTTTAAAAATATTTTAGTAATTTCATTAATTGGAATGCCCAGCACTGAATTAAAATCATCATGTTAATAAATTTTGTTGCCTAGCCGCTGTGCGCTTTTCGGTCTTCGTAAATGCTTGGGTATAAAATATACTTAACTAAGTTACTAACATTACGGTTTCTTAGAGTTAACTTATTTAGTTTGTCAACCTCCCTTCATTATTGGTCTCTTTTGTTGTCTATGCCCGACCATCATCTGTAACAAAATAAAGATAAAACATAAGAAACATATTTTTAGACATAACAGGTATTATATTAATTATCTGTTATAAAACGTAAACTTTTAAGAACAACAAACAGCAAACGCATTCAACTTTTATATAAAGACTAGCTGCGCCCCGCGGTTTCACCCGCGTTTGTCCGTATCTCGTAGGAATATCGGGATAAAAAGTTGTCTATATGTTATTCCAGTTGTCTACGTACCAAATTTCATTGCAATCGGTTCTGTAGTTTTTGCGTGAAAGAGCAACAAACTCACACACCTCCTTACAAGCTTTCGCATTTATAATATTAGTAGGATTATTTTTAGCAAAGAACTAAACTGCCTTCAAATGCTGAAAATTAATCAAATTTCAATAGTACCACATGAGAGGAAGCAGCCTTCAAATAAAAAAAGAATCACGAAAATTGTTTCTCTCCGTATAAAGTTTTAACAAATACAAAAAAAAAACCGAACTTACAAGCAAAGTTTGTCGTATCTGTGTCTGGCTATGAACGGAAATCGATTTCAAATTTGTTTTATATGCTACTTTTGTAGCTATACATATATAAATCAAATTAATATAAAGTAAGCCGCCAGCGCGAGATGATGGATTTATTACTTTTTCATTACGCCGGTCCTTCTCTGTAGAAGCTGCTTTCCGGACAGATGGTAAATGGTAAAACTAAAACTACTTCTAGAAGAAGTCTAATTCAATAAATTAATATTTGAGATCGAGTTTGTCTATTTTTCATAAATATTGCTATTTCATCGCTCTCTTACTGCTCAATAATAATTTATTTTAATTTAAAAGCTCATATTGCAAGAGCAATAGAAAGCAATAACATTAAACGGTTGTTTTATATGCAATAGCGGGAAATAGCGAGGCTATCTACGTTTTATTCTTGGCTGAAAAATAAACATAATATAACACACAGATAATTTTGTTTAAAAGTTTGCAACGATTTATATTCGTCTGGATAATGTTAATCTAGTACATTATTCATGTTTTACAAATAAACAATTTCTTAGAAACGTTATAAATTGTACCACCACATTATTAGGTATCAGAGTTTACAGTCTGTGTACAAAAAATTAATAGCTTCCTTGATTCTTATAACAAGGAAATTAGTCCTAAACACACCTATTTTTAACAATTATCATAGGTAATACCTACTCATAGTAAAACCATTACTGGTTGAATCAAAGAGAATATCAATGTATCGAATATATTCTTCAAATAGTATCTCTCAACGTTCGAGTAACATGTTTGTGAATAAATTAATGGGATTAATTGCGAGGCATGTTAATAGTGATTGAAATGTAACATTCACTTCAGAAGACAAATGCCGTCGGCCATTTGTCAAGACGCGTCGACGAGCCGTCTATTTTCAACATTCCATAACGTCTCACGTTAATTCTGTCTGAATGATTAATTGTTAGGGTGCTCATCACTTCAAAAGCAAAAGCACCTTGAAATTAGCATTTCGTTTTTTTTTTATATCGATATAACAACGATTACCTATATATAGTTTGAAAATAGAACAACTATTCCTAATGTTTCTTTTTTCTGGCATAGCTGACAGCAAGCAAAGGTGAGACAAATGACGTCAAGTGGTCATAACCATAAACGCTAGTACAACACACTGCAATACTCGCATCGTTACAGGTGCTTTACCTTCTTTTTCTTAAGTGGTAGATCGTTCCCAAGAGTACGAAGGAAGTGGCGTGTGAAGTAAACAGTGATGGAGCGCCAACCATCCGGATGTTACGGATGGTACCGATTTTTACGGCGATCTATTTATTGTTGAATCCTACTAATATTATAAATGCGAAAGTTTGTAAGAATGTGTGTGTGTTTGTTGCTCTTTCACGCAAAGACTACTGAACCGATTGCAATGCAATTTGGTACGTAGATAGCTGAACAACTGGAATAACATATCGGCAACTTTTTATCCCGATATTCCTACAGAATACGAACTTACGCGGGTAAAACCGAGGAGCGCAGCTAGTATGTATTTAAAGACTGCATAATTTTTTGTAAAAGTATAGTTAAATCCAGCGTGAACTTTTATTCACTGTGTTGATTCACTAGCTACGAACGTTCTACCCGGGTAAAAAATAGCCTATACGCTATTCCATACTAATTCATACAAATCTGATCAGCTGCTTTTCCGCAAAAGAGTTACACAACAACCTTCAATACATTCTAAAAAGCCTTCGCTTTTATAATATTAGTTGGAAGTAAGATATAAAGAGATTTTTGTTTTAACATGTGATCTATAAAACATCTGTAAGAAAATTCGACTTTTGCTTAGCTAGCTTTGTTTATATTTATTAATATATTTTGTATGTAAGCACCTCTTGGCAAGCCCATAATAAATCTTATTTGATAGCATATTTGCGAGTAACATTAAAGACGAGTACAATAAACGTAAAGCCACTTGAGTTTGAATCACTAACATTAGGTATATTTGCTTGATAAGAAAAGCACTGTTTTAAATATTATAATGAAGAACATAATATTATGTTTTTATGTGTATCAATAGAGCTAAAGTTATTGAATGTTTTTAAACTATATGATGATCATACTACAGCGCCGCCATTCCTAGCGTTTATTTAAGGTTTAAAAATTAACACACTTAAATAAAAACATTTATGCTTGCGCGCATTTTAACTCCTTGAATAAATTAGAAACAGAAAGAGGACATCCGGAACACATTTCTTCATCGGGCTCTATTTTGATCATAATAACTAAAACTGAAACTACTCTAGCTCGAGAGTTAGAGTAAAGTCGAAACTTTAACCAGATTTTTAACCAAAGTTTTACACATTTGTAGAAACGATACTAATGCGAGAATTTTGAATATTTCAGTCAGAGTTCGATCAACCGAATCATGATTTCAACCGTTAGATGATTGAAACGTCTGACATGTTTTTATTATAAATGCATTACGACCGCGCCTCCATTTTGGCAGTTGTACAAATATTCTTTTGAGATAAGTTTCCGTCGTTACGTGTAATATCTAAGAAACTAAATTATACGAGTTATTTTAGAATGTTATGATTTCGAGAGGACTCGGCGCGGACATTTATAGATACGGAGATTCCGAGAAAATTATAATTGCGACGTCAATGCGATAGTGTTTACGCAGACTTGAATAAAATTTGAATCGAGGTTTAGAGTTTCACAGCTTTTTCCAGAGACATCTTTCTAAAAGAAGATTTTATACAAGATTTATTTTTCTAATTGTTTTGTAAATGCTCAAGATGAATATGCTGTGAAATGTGATTATTTAATGTCATTAATTCGATCAATTTGTAGTAATAAGTTTACATGATCATTCGTCTGTGGCAAATGTTTTCAGTAGGTATCCTATCTCTACATATTGTGTTTCGATATTTATCGCACAGGTAAGCGGTAAACGACAAAATCCTTAACATTTTTTAAAGTCTTTAAAAATTTCTTCGCGATCGTTTTAACAGCATCTATTCTAAAGCCACTCTAGGTTGTTGTCATGTTTCAGACCTTTAAATTTGGATCCAATTCGACATAGATATAGACAATTTCCATCAGGAAAACAAACATTTGGAGACTTAATTAACGAAAGTTATTTGTTCAAAGGGTATAATATATGGGAAGTTGGAAGACGACAACCAGTAAGTATATCGCATAAAATTAAAAGACGTAAACGGGCTGTAAAAAATATACAATCGAACCTAAACGGAACAGTGTATACAGTCGTAAATTTAATGTTGATAAATACTTATATACAAATTAGTAAAACCAATGGCTGACTGACAGTTTCCTCTCTGTACGTTAATAAATATATAATTAAAATTTACAACCGTTTGTTGATGCCAAGTTGTTACTCAATGCTGGAATTTAAATATATTGAGTTATCGACGTTTCGCTTTGCTGGATTATCGAACTGAGCACTCAAGAGGATATAATATTTATTTTGTTTTATTTTAAGAACTGTATGATGCCAAATAAATATACATTAGCGTTTTTACTCTGCACACACTCCGTATGCAAACCAAGTACATTTCAGACCATTAAATTTTGTATTACATGAATTTACTTCTGTTTCGATAATAATATAATGAATTAATGGGTTCGAGGTGAAAATTTTAGCGACAATCATAAAACAACGGGCATTCATAATTCATAGGGTATTTATATTCTTAATACGTTAAGACGTTACTCAGCAAAGATGTGACTTTGTCAACCACTGAGACTTACGTCACAGAATAATAAGTACAAGTATTCAAGTGTCTAAATTGATCTAAATATTACAAAATACAGGGGAGTAACACTTTTTCCCTATTGGTCGAATACCTACTTTAATTTGTACAGTTTTTGAGCAAACTTTAATCAAGTTAATGCTTTTACTGGAGCAAACTTTTAATTCACAATATAATTCGAAAACTACGTAGTTACATACACGACAACACTTCCAAAAACGGGATTAAAACAAATCAAAGTACCTCAGAACATGCCCGAATATAACAGCCACAGGCTGGCCAACAGAAGCACCAGGATGAGGTAGGTGGCGATCAGGCTGGTAGTCTCGTGGTTAGGCATGGTGCTCACTGGACAGGACACCTCAGAAAACTGACCGGGGACACAAGAGTGTCTCCGGCGGACCAGCCGCCCACGCGCCACGCCCCTCGCGATTTCACATTTATAAATATTTCGGTAATTTTAGATCTGTCACCGATAGCATTGGCCCTTGATAACGATGACAACAAATAAGAGTCCTAAGGGAGACGGATGGTTGAAGGTCAGGTCAGGAAGGTCCTCGCTGATTTTGGTTTGAGAACTTGTACATATTATGAGCATCGACATTCTGTTTCTTGAAAGGGATAGCAAAAGTCAAAAGGTGAGCTCAAATTAAGAGGAGAAAATCGACGAACTTAACTTTTGTTTAGGTGCATAGAATCTTACATACTTTTTGAAATAATTACACGAAGTTAAATCGCGTAAAAGATTGATTGTGCTGCTAAGTGTTATTTATTGTGCTGTAAGGTCGAAATACAAATTAATTGACCTCAGAATTTACAATTTATTTTTTTTTACCCTTTCACATTTCAAGGGAAAAGCAGAGGCAGGAAGACATCATGAGATACACATCTCAATTTGTACGACTCTTTACAACCAAAAATCCGATAATTAAATACATCAGAGCATCACAACTGAAAACTTAAAAGTGCCTTAACCAAATACCACCAAACGTTTGGAATTTAACATTTTCCTAAATACGCACCAAAAATGAAATGCAACATGACATTTTCCACAAATATGATACTCACAGTCGGCTGATGATAACTAAAACACAGCAGAGTACAGCAGCCAGAGGAAAAATAGCAGAATCACCAGGATCATATAAGTGGCAGCTAGGTTCACAGTCTCCGCGTTGATCGGCATGATTGTGATGGAGCTGGGGCAGGACTGGCCGCGAAGGCCCTCAGCGGAACAACTGCGTCAGTACACAGGGCCCTACTCGACGATTTAAGGACGCCACCAGGTTTATTCCAGGTTAATGATATATGATACGAACTAAACAGTTCTGGTAAATTGTTGATTGGATTATATAAATTTTAACAGTGACCCGACCCGGTTTTATACATATAAACGTTTCGCTTTATGTATCCGTTGCATAGTTTAAAAGATACTATACAGTAGGTACTGGAGCTTCCCAATGTCTATAGTGAAACGACTTTGTTTTATCCGTGAGTTAAAAGTTAAAAACGCACTACAAACTTAAAAGTTCAAATTAATTTACAGAGTGTAAAACGTAATCAACCACAAAACGTTATAAAAACGCAAGCACCACTCCAAATTATAGTTGTTTTCGATATAATATGTGTATTTTTGGAAATATTTCAAATTATTCTCTATTTTATGATTTATAACATTATTCAAACAATCTCAAAGCCTTTAATATACCATTGTCCTAGCATCGTAGGAGTGTTAATATTGATAACATAATTAATTTCTTTGCGAAACGACTAATGTTATATGGTTAACGTATTGTAAAAAAAAATTGTTGTACAAATCAATTGACTAATAATTAAAGTCATAAATAATTCAACGTAAGAAATTATTTATATTAAGATGACCATTAACTTGAATGTAGGCTCTACATTTATATGGTTAACATAGTTGTTTCAATTATATAGATTATAGCTACTGTAAAAAAAAAATTCAAATGATTGTTCCTGAAAATTAACGATGATAAATTTTTACCCAGACATTTAACAATAGAACATCAGAATAATTTGTCAACTTTAATACGCTTCTCGGATAGATACGCGAAACACAAATAGATTTATCAAAACTATATGTCACGCGTCTTGAATTGTCTTACGGGTAATTTACAACAAGAGACGTTTCAGAACGCATAAAAATAAAGTATGACAGGTTTGGATTCTTGATACAATTGTTTCGAAATAATAACATATTTTTACTCACAGTTGAATCATAGAAGAAACTTAGAAGACCGAGTACAAAGCCCACAAGGATATGAGCAACAGCAGAAGAATACAATACGTAGCTACTAAATTTGTGCCTTCCGAAGATGAAATCATTTTGTATTCACGACCACTCTCGCCGAACCACTAAGAGGAAGTGCAGACAATACAAAAATAATTATAAAAATCGCTTTAAATATGTTTTTCTTTGTTTTTCACAGAGAATTAATCGTCTGTCCGTTGTCAGGTTGGAATTCATCCGTGAATCATGAGTTTCCATTGGCATCTTGTTTTTCTTAAAACACGTTTCTTTGCCAAATTATAAGCCTGTCTTTCGTTTGTTTATTTAGGTAATATTTTCTGTAAATAATTTGACGTTTAAGTAGGTAGCCTGTATACAATAACAATCTCGTTCCTGTGTTTTAAAAAAAAGTCCTTAATAAGTAATCTATTTCATCGCTCTATAACAATTTATGCATGTTAAATAATTCCAATATAATATGAATTTCATATAAAAGACGTTGTTATCATTGTATATTTTGTAAACCAGACTATACACTCAATTTTTCAACGTACAGACTCCAGCTGAAATACTCCAGGTTATCTTTGAATCCGTCCCTGTGGCTTCATTTCTGGAGAATGATAAGCCGATCTATATTCGTGTAGAGCATCGTCCGAGTTTTTCGCAATAGCCGTTGTAATCTTAAATCAATCGGTGCAGACTTTGAAGCAATACAATTGCCTTGCTGCTAATTATAGTTTTATTACAAACGAAACGTTGCAACGCGCGGATTGTACGAACTAACGTTGCTAATCTTCCTTGAGATATGTGAATGAATGATTACTTTCATTGACTAACTTGACCTAGGTTCCTATGGGAACTAGCTGCAAAGGGCATCCACAGTGTTCCGCCAGATACGCTTATCGTGAGCTTTTTTTGCTCCATGTTTTACCCTTTCCTTAGCTTCCGCTGTGATTTATCGCCACCAGGACTGTTTCGGAAAATAATCGTGGTAAAGATAAAATAATCATGCTAGCTTTTTAAAATTTAGCTACTTAAAATATAATAGAAAGAAAAACAGATGACGCATCATATCCCGAGTTCTTATAACATTTTTTTTTATTAAATCAAATAAAAAAAATGCTTATCAGTTATCAGAAAATGTGTATAAACCTTCAATTTATTCATAAAGCATCGTCACAACATCGTCGAAATTTTCACATAACAAAAAAAAAACACCGAAATCAGCGTTAATTTTCCAGTCATCTGGTTTCATGTCGTATGGTTTTCCCCCAGGGGATGTTTATATATTTATAAGTTATAGCATACACATACACCTAATCACATAAAACAGTAGTGTTTGTTTGTCCATTGTTTCTTTTCTGTGAATCCACACCGCGTGCGATCTGGACCAATTTCAATAATTATCTCACCTTTGGATATGTAAGTTATCCTTGAGTGCTAAAGGCTATATATGTGTACACGGGCAGAGCCGGGGCGGACAGTTAGCAATTTTATATGCCATGTGGGTTGATTGCTTCTAAAATATATTTACGGGCGCCTAGCTCCTATCCTATATATCGTTATATATATATATATTTATGTATAATATTACATTATATGTGGTTATATTAATAATTTTAGATTTCTTTTTATTCAATCCTGTTACCGTGATATGTTAAAGCAGTACGTATACCAGTGTGAGAAAGAGAAGCGTTTAATAAGCCACTGCTTGATTACTTATAAGTTAATATGTTTATTTGTATATTACTTTGTATTTTTTTATTTCTACTTATCTTTCACTTTTTTTTTTACAACAAAATTGGAATACCAGTAGCATATCATAAAAGTTGGAATCCCAGTAGCATATCATAAAAATTGGAATCCCAGTAGCATATCATAAGAGTTGGAATCCCAGTAGCATATCATAAGTTGGAAACCCAGTAGCATATCATAAGAGTTGAAATCCCAGTAGCATATCATAAAAGTTGGAATCCCAGTAGCATATCATAAAAGTTTGAAACCCAGTAGCATATCATAAGAGTTGGAATCCCAGTAGCATATCATAAAAATTATCATCGTTCATACACAATTTAAACTTGAAAACTGCCCGGAATTCTATACAACATAAAAAAATACCTAGTGCGGCTAACCTCAAAAAAATTATTTCATTCAGCTATTTTCTATGTAAACAATACGGATTCACGTACAGGTTAAGAATATCGTCACCTACAACAATTGACTTATATTTAGATACAAAACTATTTATACATATTTGAGTTCAATGCTAAGGAGAAAATATCTCTATTAGATTTGAAACTGTTTACAACTGACTTCAAAAAAGGATGAGGTTTTTAATTTGACTACATTTTTTGTGTTTATTACCTCATAATATTTCATCGGGGGAACCGATTTTGATGATATTTTTTTATATGAAAACTGGTGCCTATGGCCTGACCCATGTGGTCCCATTTTAATTTGATCTACTTCTGATAAGTTGCAAGGTGGTTTAGATATTTAAATAATAATAATTAGTTATTTTTAAAGAAACAGGTTATTTAATTGGTAAGATTTGTTGACCTGGTAATAAGTGTTTGTGTGTATTTTCGTATCTTTGTCGCTCCAGTCGCTAGAGGAGCGGACCAGTGTGAGATTGCTTCCATGCAAGGAAGTGATTGATATCTAAATATTTTGTTTTGTATATGCGTATGCACATAATTAACTTCGTTGTGAAAATTTGTTTGAATAACAATCATTTATGTCTAGCCATTTATTTTTGTTTTGTTTGTGTTCACACTGAATTGTCCTATGGTTTTTCATCGATTCAAGAGGTATATTGATCTTTAATAAAAAAGTCCTATAATTATTTTATTATGTTCAAAGGTTGAATTGGTATAATTATTTTATTATGTTGAAAGGTTGAAACGCAGGTTCGAATCCTGCCTCGTGATCAAATTTTTTCTATTCTTTCAAATTTCTCATTTATAAAGCATTTCAATGCTATGAAACTAAAAATTAAATGTTCAAAGGATTTTTTTTATGTCATATCGGGCAACTGAGGCGGTGGTTCGCCTGATTTAACTAACGGAAAAAAGGAAAGAACTGGGACGGGTGAGGAAAAGGGGCTTAGGGGTGTATAAATCTCAAAAATCTATACCTATTTAGAGGTATAGATATGTAGAGGTAAAAAAGACTTTTACCGATTTCTTCTTTTACACATTCAAAAATGTAAGTTTTGCTCGATAGCTATTTTAAATACAATCATAAAATGAAGTCAGCATCTTGGAATATATCAAAGATGAGTTTCTGACATATTCTACAGTCGGAACCCATCAATTCACGTTTTATTGTTTTTTTAATGACGCTATTACCCAATCGGCGTTTAATTTCGTAATATTTCATAATAATGGATTCGATCCCTGGAGACATTTCACCTAATGTCAATGTTAAGCTTATAGCTTGGTCTAAATTAAAAGCTCGACAGGCCACATAACAGGTAATTTTGCAGATTGGAAGGGGTTTATGGGCTGTTCGCGCCGCTCATATATGATACCGCTCATAATATATTCTGTATGTTGACTAATCAATGAAATACAGATGAAAATTGTATTAAATTGCTTGCAAGTCACGAGTGCTGAGGTATATAGTGTACAAGAATTTGGCCGCGGCTTCACACGCGTTAAAATCTTCAAAATACATTGTGAAGTTTTAAATATGTTGTGTATAGGATACATTCATAGGTACATAGAAACGGACGCGGAAAGCGACTTTGCTTCAAACTACATATGTAGAAATTAGATCACACGGCGAGCTTGCCATAAATACACATTTGTCTATTACGAATGAATTCAAAACCAAAGTTATCAAAATCGTCATAGCTATGCTCGAGTTTTTGCGAGACTAACGAACAGCATTTGATTTTTATGTATATATATATATATCTATGGTGACAAGTTGAGTTTAAAAACTTATTAGTAGAACAGCGGCGACACGCGTTTTAGTTACACTATATCGTTTCTAAACTTTTTATCTGTTCTGTGCTCCAGGCGAATTTTCAATAACAATATGGTAAATAAATTTTCACTTATATAATATAATAACCCTCACTTTCCCTGCACTCCTACATTGCTATAATATAATATAACATCTAGCTCACTATTGTCTAAAACGATTTTTCCTAGGTACCTTTACTTATCTTCTACGGATAAATCAACACCCTATGATAATGTACAATCGTTTCGTATTATTTATTATGTAGGTATAGTATATAAATAAAAATCACTTCCCATAGCAATGAACGGCTGGAATAAATCCAATGAATTCCTTCGGGCCAATAACACTGTATTATTTATATTTTTGTGTTATGCGTCAGAAGTCAGATCTTGAGGAGTGGCCATGGAGACATTTTTATATTTACCCCACTTCAATGGCGATTTTAAATGATTTTATTAATACTTCATTTCGTTTTAATTTATTTGTGGCTTTATCTTTGTTAAATAACATTAAATCTGTCGCTGTGCGCTAGATTTTCATATTTTTGAATTATGAGGTTACGATTGTTACCTGACTTTCTTGCGTAAACACTTGCGAACGAAGCTATTATACCTAGTCTTGCCATAAATATTGTAATAAAGAAAAAAGAAAATTGTTAACTGCAAATAACATTTATTAC
>NC_052102.1:10711327-10717871 GCF_012273895.1 Zerene cesonia
ATATTCGCCAACTAGGTAGACTTTGTGCACAGATCCTACTATTACTATAAACGCGAAAGTTTGTAAGTATGGATGGATAGATGTATGGGTGTTTGTTACTTTTCCACGCGAAAACAGCTTAATTAATGTGAAATTTGGAATGGAGATAGATTATAGTGTGGACTAGCACATAGGCTAGTTTTTAGCTCGGTTTGCATGCGGGTTACAGCTAGTAAAATACTATACTAGCTTTGTGTAATGAAATGATAATGATTGCGATTTAGAATCGTGTTTTAGTACGTGTTTTGGTTTAAATAATAATAAATTCCTCTATTGTGTCAAAAAATAAAAAGTAAAGTACCTACCTGTGTTAATTGTATACGATATTCAATTTTAAATAAGAATTAGGAACATTCATTCAATGTTAGATAAAAGTTATAAATTAAAAATCAATCGGCCATTTTTTTTACTTTATGTAATGTAAACTCCCCTCAACAACATAACATTTCTCAACCGCTTTGCAGTAGTCATTTTGTGTAAAATGTTCCCAAGACGACCACATATGAATTACTTTGCGAAAAAGATATAAGATCTCATGTAGAGTCAAGCTTGTGAGTCTACACAGCCTACCTCTACGGGTACCCTACTCAAGGGTACCCTTACTTCACAAATTCTACATATGAGTAAAATTGTATGAGCCTCATAAATAACAGAGTTTTTAATCTATATCTCTTTTCAAGTCTATTCTTCCAACTCTGGTGGTATTTCAAACGAATAATAATAATAATAGTTGAAAATTATTGTCGTTATCGAATAAAAAAACAAATAAATTATACTGACAGCCTTACTTAAGAGGCTGACAGTGCTGTGCCTTGGTAGTCTTTTCGTGGCCCAGTATCTTATATGTATTACCTACCTAGGTATCAAAACATTTGTAATGTCGGTATATTATATAAAAATTTAAGCATTCGGATATTTTGTGTTATTCAGGATGAATGAAGATATGCAGTATTAAAATTATTGTTTCTTTTTCACACTTTTCATAAGCAATATCACATAAGTACAAGTTAATTATGCAAAAGATAAACTTTATATTATCATAATCTGTAATCATGTGATCCGAAGTTATCCGTCATTTTGACACTTGACAGTAATGACATTTGGTTAAAAAAATTTGATTGCGGTTTCTATGTTCAAGATCAAGGATACCGACGTGCTTTTTGTGTTATTCTTATAGTTATTATTATTATCGCCGCAGTAGGATGTGATGTGATTAATACATTGTGTATTGATATTGATGGCAGATAGACAGCGTACCGTGCGCGCTGAAGACATGGCGACAACAAGTACCGCTGTGACGACGGTTCCCCCGCAGGTAGAGGAGGTAAATATACACTTATCTTATGTATTTGACTTGTAAATACATAGTTAAATACATGTTTTGATTACGATAACTAGACTGGATGGAATTGCCACACGCACAAGGCGTACCTTGAATTGATAAAAGAGATCTCCGTTTAAAATAATGATAACTATAAAACCAATTTTTCGCGGCTTTTCACCGTTTAAGTTTATAAGGGTATCGTATTCGACAAATTCGGGATTATTAAGTGATATAAATGTATTAGATTTATCGAGAATCATCGCAGGGCCAGTGTGTACTATGACCCTCGGAGACTTAGGCGCGAATGTTATTAAAGTAGAAAGTTTCGAGGGAGACGAGGCGAGGAAATGGGGTCCTCCATTTACCAAAGGCAAAGATTCCTACTATTTCTTATCTGTTAATAGAAGCAAGAAAAGCATTTGTGTTGATTTAAAAACTTGTGAAGGTAAGTTGATTATCACGATATAAAACAATATACTATTTATTTTACTAATTATTACCATTATAAAGTAACACATGTATGTGTTAATAATAAAAATCAACAGTTTCAAGATCCTGGTACAATTTTAAATTGCCATGATAAAATAATTTGTATATTTCCAGGGAAATCAATTATATATGACTTGGCAAAAAAATGTGATGTTGTTGTGGAGAACTTTCTACCTGGCAAGCTAGATAAATTGGAAGTTGGCTATGAGAAATTAAGTCAAGTTAATCCTAAACTTATATACTGCGCTATAACTGGTTTTGGACCGACAGGACCTTATGCTATGAAACCAGGGTATTGGAACTATACAATTAAATTCTTATAAATAATCTTAATACTTATTTAAATATTAACTAGCTTTACATGAGTCAGTTAAAATTGAAGTTGCCTGCCTGCCTGTTTGTTACTTATTTACTTACAATTTAATTGCTTATTTCTATTTATTTCCAAGTATTCAAGATCTATTTCATCATATAGTTTTATTTCAGTTATGATGTAATCGCTGCTGCAATGGGAGGCTTTTTAAACTCAACTGGAGAGAGGAACGGAAGACCTGTTAAGGCTGGTGTTGCCATAACTGACGTTACAACAGGCTTGCACGCGTTTGGCGCGATCATGACTGCATTATATTATAGAAGGAACACTGGCAAAGGGCAGAAAATCGATTGTAATCTACTCTCCACTCAAATTTCTAGCATGATAAATATAGCAAATAATTATTTGAACTGCGGCATTGAAGGCGAGAAATGGGGAACAGCTCATGCTAATTTAGTTCCTTATCAGTCTTTTAAAACGAATGATGGTGAAATGGTTATAGGCACAGGGTCCAATGCCCAATTTGCAGATTTGTGCCGACTCATGCACAGAGAAGACTTAATTGAAGATGAAAGATTCAAAGACAACGCGGCGCGTGTTGCAAATCGCGACGACATAATAAGGATTATTAGTGACGTTATAGTTACGAAGTCGAAAAAGCAATGGTTGGAGGTATTTAGACATGCATCATTTGCATATGGACCAGTTAATACGATGAAGGAGGTATTCGAAGATGAACATGTCAGAGAGATAAAGTTGGTTAAGGAGTTGGAGCACCCAGATGCTGGGAAGATTAGGGTGGTTGGTCCGCCCACTGTTTATTCTGAGGGTGGTAATGAGGCAAGGTTACCACCTCCGAAATTAGGACAACACACACGAGATGTTTTGGCGAATTTTCTAGGTTATCACGATGCGAAAATTGAGGGATTGATGCAAAATAAAGTTATAAGATAACATAATGAGGAAATGTTTGTAAAGCATTGATTTTTATGATCATTATATGTCTTTATTTATTATCAGTTGTTAAGAATGATCAATATTTTATAAACAGAATTAATGAAAGATGTATTTTCTATGGAATTTATGTTTCATTGTCTTCATTGCATATTAATAAAACTGCAGAAAATCTCTAAATTAAACATCCCACTCTCCTACAAAGAGGGTGGTAAAATTCAAGATATTTAAATACTAATTTTGTATGTTCAACTTTAACAATAATCTCCAAATAGTATTACTGAATAGTCATTATACAGACAGTATGTATGTGAAAACAAATGTTGTTTTGATCTCAGATCAACTTTCACCTGCATTGTTTCACAGTATTTGTAATTATATAGCCTACAGTATTCTGAGATGGTGGTTGTAACATGCACGCAAACAAAAAAGATAAATTTTATCTCACATTATCTTATATACTTATATTCTTTGTAGGTAATAAATAGTATTGAAATGTAATATGTTTATTTTTTTCAATGGTATCTAATGTAAAGAGATCTGATAAAGATACTTGAGATACATTGTTGTTATGCTAGTTTTTTTGATGTCATCTATATTTACTCATGTTGTGAAGTTTATAGTTTTATATAAATTAGTGTTTGAAGAGGCTATTATATTTTATATAATATTATATACAATTGAAATAAAACTTTGAAAAATGAAATTGTTTATTTTATTTTACTAATAGGAATAGAAGATATATTAAAATAAATATTTATAATCAGGCCAAATACAGATATTTTACCCTTCTATAATCTGTACTTATAATACGATGGTGAATAGTTTGTTTGTTTACATATGCTAATCTCGGGTGCTACTGGTCTGGTCTGAAAAATAAGATCAGTGATAGATAGTCCTAGGCGAACGCGTGTAGGCTGTATATAGCATCATAAACGATAGTGGATGAAATCACTGGGCACATATTGTATTTGATAATACTAAATCAAATAAATTGTTGTAGTTAATTTAAATATTTTATGTAGGTACTCTAAAGCTTGTTCTTATGATATATTATTCTTTTTTTCAAAATATGTGCATTAAATTATGTCCACAAAATTGAAATATTCATCTGAATTACATTTAAATTATAAATTGTCATAAAAAATTAACTCCCAAAAAAACTCAGTTCTTGCTGAAGACTAGCTACTAGAAAACTATCCGCATACGCATGTAAGCGAACCGAAAATGTACAATGTAGGAATTAATTCCAGGAGTCGGTGGAGCGCGTGACCGTGATCACGTTGCGGCCCACGAAGCAGCAGACGCGCAAGAAGGTG
Organism: Zerene cesonia; assembly: GCF_012273895.1. Taxonomy (NCBI): domain Eukaryota; kingdom Metazoa; phylum Arthropoda; class Insecta; order Lepidoptera; family Pieridae; genus Zerene; species Zerene cesonia. The sequence continues at coordinate 10,715,766 of NC_052102.1, forward strand.
GTTTGGACTGAGGATACTGTGGATAATGAGCATATGAATAAGAAGAAGTCGAAATGTGGGTATTTTTGCCTAATTTTTGTCTTTTTTTATATGTCAAAGCGGGCAACTGAGCGGGTGGTTTTCCTGATGGTAAGCGATCACCACCGCCCATGAACATTCGCAGAAGTAGTGCCTTGGCGGATGCGCTGCCCGCTTTTAAGGGGTAAGGGATAAGGATTGATGACTGGAAAGAAGGAATGGACTGGGAGGGGTGAAGAATAGGAAATGTGCCTCTGGCTCCGCTACTCACTGTACGAAACACAATAGCATATTATTATTTCACGCCGATCTCCTGTGAGGGTGTTGTACTTCCCCGGTGCGAGCTGGTCCCAATTCGAAAATTCGCAACGCTTCTTTTTTTATTCGTTATTACGAATAAAAAGATACGTGGTCCAGCGATCTTCTGTTGGTAGGCGCTGTACCACGTTTTCGACTGATGTGAAGCTTAGATGTGGTCTAAGATTGAATAAGGTACCTGTTCATTAATTTCTTGAAGATCTCTAGATTGAATTCGTCGAGAAACACAACCTCGGGAAGCATGTTCCAATCCCTTGCGGTTCGAATAAAGAATGCTATTTAATTGTCTTTAAAAATTTTGAATTTGAAATCCTAATCACCTCATCTACTTATAGTCTTGCGACTGATTGCAGGTCTTGAAAAAAAAAGAAAAAAAATTATAACATAATCATATCATGTTATGCGAATTCATTTCTTATCCGAACTGCGAAGGAATGGAACTCTCTTCCACCGTCGGTGTTCCTGGATCACTACAATTTACAACTCTTCAAGTCCAGAGTGAATAGGCTTCTCCTAGGCAGGCGTGCCCATTTATAGATCGCATCCCTGCTCAACATCAGGTAGGATAGCGGTCATACGTCTGCCTATTTAATATAAAAAAAAAAAAACTTTTTCAGGTTGTTGTATATACGAAAAGCCGCGTCGCTTCGACGAGTCGGACTCAGAGAGCGACGACGAGTGCGAGCATTGCTTCGGCCACGTCGAGAAGCGCAAGAAGCGAGCTGGCTCCAGCACCGCCACTGCGGTTCAGGTACTCAAACTCAAACTCGAAGATTCATTTATTCACATAGACTTCTTATACGGCACTTTGGAATCGTCATATTACACAGTTATAACATTTGCCACCGGTTCGGAAACCAGTTGCTCTGTTTTAAATGTCCATTTTACATTTATACATATATACAAACAATGAAACAATGGCAAAGATCTGTCCTGTGGTTCCTAAGCCTCAACATTTCGTGGATTTTCGTGATCCTTTTGTTTTCCCCCCATTTTATCTGCCATAAGCGGTATCCGCTGTACGCGGAAGTGTTCCCTGGCCATGTATGACATGTAGAGCGAGCAATGAAGACATCTACGCTTCAAGGGACCATTATAGTCATGTCTTTTCTGTTAAGAGGACAAAAAATATGAGAAAAAACTGAAAGACAATATTTTATGATACATAAACTGTTTCATCTTGTCTAAGATAGTGAACGTAAATAAATTATATAATCTAATCAAAATTATGCTATTTTTCACTGACCCTTCATAAGTGCACAAAGTTTAAATTAAATTGGTCCCTTTAAAGTGGGTCAAAAAGTGCCTAAAGAGTTACATACATACAAAATAAGTAGGTTGAATCCTGGCATTGAATAACTTTTTAATATTTTAGCAGTTCTAAAAACGTGAAAGTCTATTTATTAACATGAGCGAAATGAACCCGGTATATATTTTTATTTATTTTCAACTTAGAAGTAAAAGTTGCATTTAGTTCTAGTTTTATTAACAGACGGAGAAAATACTGAAACAAGTATTGTTTTATCTCTTTTCTAATTTTTATGTATAATTTATCATATAAAATGCAGGAAGCAACGGAACAAACAGCATCGATAACGCTACAGCCGCCGGAGCCTGCACCCGCGCCGCCCGACAAGCCTTCAGCTGATACTTAAATACCTTTATTCTAAATAAATATATTATTGCTAAAAATAATTACTACCCATGATTACTCAAGTAAAAGGCGTAGATATATGATTACTATAGTACTTATAGTTTTGTAACGAAATC
>NC_052102.1:10718871-10774340 GCF_012273895.1 Zerene cesonia
CATGCGCTACGGCCAGCGCGGGCGAGGGGGTGAAGGGCACGTAGAACCGGTTGTGCGGCTGGTCAGCTGGTCGCCACAGTCTCTTTCTTTTATATTTATTTAAATTACAGTGCTATCTCATTCCAATTAATGAGTTTGGTAGGACAAAATGTTACGTTATACTTGTGTTGTTAATTTAACGAATTTTACCGAATTTCTGTCGTATACCTACGCCTTTATTTACGTATCTCAGTAAACGTTACTATGACATATATTCATATAACAAAATTATACCTTCAAAATAAAGGTAAATGACATCAATGCTAAAAAATGTTAACATATTCATAAGTATTTTCGGTGCTGTTCGAATATCTAAAACGGAAATAGATATATATAGAAAAGTATATGTGAGAGAAAAAGAAGGAAGTATTATGTCATCTCCACCGCACGTACGGTTGTGAATCATAATAGTCAGTCCGCTCTGAGCGACCCTGGTGAGAGGTTGTGTGCCTCTAAGACCCGATAATATTTAAATATTTATAAATTCTGCATTCTACACAGGCTATCAGCTAAAATAGATCTCATAATTTTTTTCTAGAGTCTTGGAACCATAACTAATTCGGATTAAACGATGTTATAGAAACGTTTATGAATGCTGAAATGCACGTTTAAAATTATAACTATTTAATAATCTACTAATGTTGAGGGCAAAAACCTGATTCAGATTCGACCTTCTTACCCTTTGAAGTTTCGGTCTACCAGGGTATATATGACTGTGAAAATTAATTGAATTGGAAAGCATATATCCCATATATGGGATTAGGGCTTCCACTGGAAATATGGGATTGAACAATATTAATGCATTTTAGTGTACCTTTCCTATTATATATTAAAGTATAAGACATTCAAATTAATGCTAGTATTTTACCATGTTAATAAAAATAGTGGTTATAATAATTTGTTTTTATTCTAAATTTGCTGTATTCAGAGCATTGTATGTTTCAGCTTAGTAATTCAATAATTAAACGGTTTAGTGATGTTCAAATATTCTCCAAACAAAATTTTACTAGTTACATGAATACTATGCAATAAAATTGTTGATAGCGTGTTGCATTACATTCTGTGGTAATTGTTTATATAATAGTGGTTAAGTGTTTATAATTGAATAAAATTGATATAAGATTATTGGTGTTTAATTTATTTCTTACTAGCTTTCCGCTCGCAGCTTTGCCTGTGTAGTCGCAGAAAAGGTAGACCTGGGGTTTTCCTCGCATGTTCCCGTTCGAGATTTCCAGGATAAAAAAAACATAATCTTTCCTATGTCCGTCTCCTAGTTCTAAGCTACCTCTGCACAAATTTTCAGCCAAAGCGAATAATTCGTTCTTGATTTATAAATAATGTAACTAACACCACTTTTTTACACATATACAGTACAAGTATAGTATTATGTTATATGTGATATAGATATTATTGATTTGATAGATTTTGTATAACGTTTGTTTCTTTGACTAGAACTTTGACAATCTTTGTTCTTTAGTCGTTATTCATGATGATGTGTTTTGTGGACTTTTTGTTTTTTGTACCGCGAACTGTAAACGAGATTTACTCTTACGCTATGATTCCGATACTTTGGTAGAAGTTGCCTAAATGCAAGAGACCGAAAACCCATTTCCTTTTCCGCATCCTTCACAGTCCTTTCCTTTCCTTATCCCTTCTCTATAGAAACGGGCAAACCATTTACAGTTGCCTCATTCTGCCTGCAAATGTTCATTGGCGTTGGTGAACTAACAACTCAACTTATCATTTTTACACAAAAGTAAATAAATAAAACAAATCGTTTTTCATCACAATGTAATAAATAAATATTTTTTAGCATAGTAAGGCTATAGGATGAATGCAGTCGCGGCACAAAATGAAGCTAGGAGACGCCATCACCTTCGCAGTTTCCTGAAATAATATAATGATACTATATAAATCCACAACGAAATATTTTTAGATAATATTTCTATTGGAAACATGTATGGATTGCTATTATTTGTGAGTACAATATTTAAAAAAGATACAACTGCTGATGCAACGCTTCAGCAATATAAAAAATCATCTCAAAAGATTGCGTGGGGTGTCCAATAGGCATATGGAACCGAAAGAGTAGAAGAAATTGGATTGCTGCGGCGGGATCACGTGTGGTCGAGAGGCCTCCTTAGAATCTGGATGACACGTAGACGGCTAATTTCTGACGCTAAAACAATTTTAAAAGGCTGGGAAATAAAAGTGAGTGTAAAAAATTGTATGAGATACGATAGAGCGAAGTGTGCCTCTAGCGTTAACGCGAATTACCCGCGAGCGAAGCGTGCTATAATCTAATTTCATCCAAATACTTACCGATTTAACGGTTTCTCCTTATACACAATCGGTTTCCGCGCTCGCCTCGTGCGCGCCTCCAACAGCAGCTCGCTGCTGCTGTCGCTGGCGGGCTCGCTGTTGCTGTTGTTGCTGGTGTTGCTGTTGTTGCGCTTCACGCGCCTCGCCACGTGTTCGCACGCTTCGGTCGATTCTCTGGAATATTGTAAGTGAGGGTAGTTAGAGAGGTAACTTTATATTGGATAATTTTCTTACAATGCCTTATATTTATTTAATTCATTATTTTCGGGATAGAAAAGTTTTAGTGTAGTTTTAACAATTTGAAGATGATTTATTGAATATAGATAGATAAAAGATTTTTTTTTAATATAATTGTGAATGCAAATACTTACGATACAATAACCCTCGCATCCGTAGACCCATTAGGGCTTGGCGCATCAAACGATGGGATCCTCTCCAACCTTCGCAACTGCGACCCGTCTGGGGACTCCCCGCTCCCGTCCAACTCCCGGGACAGATTAGCTCTCTCCCGGGACACAGACCGCCTAGCTCTTACAACCGGCGATTGATTTTCCAAACTTCCGGAGTCTCGGCGCTTTGAAAAACTCTGCTTAAAGTGGGTTTTTGAGTCTTGCGAAGTAGATGCACGTGGGGAGAAATTTTGCGGGGTTGCCATCATCGGCCGCTTCGCTGGCACTTCGTCGTCTTCGTCCAGTCGCATTTTCGCGACCAGCACCTTAAGCACGCGCCCGTTATTGCTAGAAGGAAACGGTTTTAATTCAGACTTCGTTCAACTGTGGGTAAGGTTCTTCGAAAGGTGTCTTTAGCTATGCAATCACGAATTATATTGTCTCCAGTGGATAATAATTAGAACTAAATACCCAAAATAACTTTGAGATTTTTTTTATATCAATTTATAAATAATTCATTTTTTTTTTGCACCTCCCCCATACAAACCCACCCTCCCTCTCACCTGTACCTTCTGCGGCGCGGCGAGAAGACGGGCGAGCGCGGCGTGGCGGGGGCGGGGGCGGCGGCGGCGGGCGCGGGGCGCGGGGACGACGCGCGCTTGCGCACCTCCGGCGGGAACGCGCTCTGCGCACACGGACACACGTTATACACCAGATGGCGTGATGGTATGCACTCTTAACTTGTGTACCTCAATAGAGTATTCATTAAAAAAAAAAAGCTAAAAAACACTTTAAGTTCACTTTTAGTCAAAACTAAATAAGCGGTTTATTTATTTATAAGCTGCAGTTTATTTTATTATAATATATAAATATGAAACTGAATGAAAAAATAATTGTTTTTTTTATCATAATATATAACTTCGGCATCGATCATACGCACGCACACACCTCTGTTTCGCTGTCGTTGTGCTGGTTTGGCGCCATTTCGTCATACTCCATGATATCCGGCGCTATGCTCATTCGGTTCCTTCCCCTGCGCATCTGTCGCGATTGCAAATAGATGTATTCATTATTTATTCGAAACAGGTAAAATTATAAATAATAATCATTATATACGAACACATATTGATTTTTAAAAGTCTCAAAAAAATTAAGGTTCTCAATTCGACTGTTATTTAAGTATTTGTAACCTTTTATGTTTGTAAAACTTTTTACTGGGTGGACCGATTTTTACAAATCTTTTTTTATTTAAAAAAAGCCTCCTGTGTCCTGGTAATTTAAATTTGGTCTCGTTGCGACAATTTGAAAGCCGTTTTCGTGAAAAGTAATTATTGTAAAATAAATTTTTAAAAAAGTAAACATTTGCTCAGTTAATTATAATCGATTACACCACAACAACAGGTGTTTAAATAAAAACCTAGCAACACCTGTATCAATAATAATACCATTGAAATAAATTCAAATGTATTAATACGATATATTCAAAAGATTGTATATAGCTGAGGTGTCCGAGTGGTTAAGGAGTTGGACTTGAAATCCAATGGGTTATACCCGCGCAGGTTCGAATCCTGTCCTCAGCGACTATTATTTTTTTACCTATAACTGAATTTAAAAAGGACCGATTATTGCTACACGACTGTGAAATACATTTTTAAAAAATAAACTCACATCTGTACATTTGGTTTTTCTTGTATTTTTTTTTTTTTAATATAATAATTTTTTGAATACACTCGATATTCGAAAAAAAAAACAAAATCTTAAATTTTCTTTATTCCATTTATAATAAACGTAAGTAATGTATGTGACAAACTCTATTTTTTTTTCTAAGCTAGACTTATTTCTAGACTCATTTTTGGTACTATATAGTTTGGAAAGCAGACACAGTCTGTAGTTCTCTAACTACTATATAGTTCATCAAAAATCATGTCTAATTAACATTTTAATTATTCCTAATATAACACAATAATGATGCCAAGGAATTGTCCTGCGGTTCTTAAGCGACAACATTCCATGGATTTAATCATCTTCTATATATTCATTAATGCTATAGTGATATAGTATAAAGTATCTGTCTGAACTAATAGATTTTTAATATAGTTTTTGAATTCAGCACCACTAAACTCTGTAATTCTATTTTAAAAAGCATATAACTTGTCCCGTAAATGAATTTTTTAGTTTAGAAAGGCGAAAAACAAGCATTTCAATTTTATTTCTGTTCCTTGTGTCATAACAATGTCTATCACATACTCTTATTTGTGAGTCGGTGTTATTCTATACATATAGAAGGTTATTTAATTTATACTATATCTTTTAAACTACCTGACATTGTATATTTTATGAAATTTGATGGGGCCATTTCAAATATCTATCGATTTTGTTCGTTACCATGTGTATATCTACTTTCTCAAATGTATAAGTAGTACTTTATTTTTATTTAAATTTTTTTATAAGAAATATAAGTAACTCACATTGACTTTATTGTTTGGTTCATCGAGTAGCCAGCTGGGTCCTTCCAACGGGTTATCCAGTCTGCTTCTGAAATATAAGAAATATAATTAGCAATTTTTTTTTTGTTGAATCATTAAAGATTTTGACATTTATCAAACCTTTCTCTCATAATAAAAAAAATAAATATATATCAAGTTTTACGAACCTCTCTGGCGTGATTTCAGTCTCTTCTGATTCTTCAGTAACAACGTGCAATCTTCGGCTGAAATTGATATCGAATAATAAAAAAACTATAAGCAAAATAATTGTAAGCGTTTCAATTTAAATTTTTTTGTTGTTTTCGAGTTATAAACTATAATCATTTTTTGTTTTTTTTTTTCATTATCCATGTAGATTGTGCTTTATTCATGAAATTTTAAGATATAAAAATCGAGTGTCATGACGTATGTTCCCAATGAACTCTTCACCAACTCAACCGATTTTGATTTAAGATATAAGAAAATTTGCATTTTATGTGTACTTTAGTCCAACTTAAGATATAGGATAGTTTTTATTTCGATCAATTATCCCAATAAATAATTATCTTAATATTTTTAATTATTTTTCAGCCACAGCAACGCGTGACAATTTCAATCAATTTTCATTATAGTGACATACATTTCGACTACAGTGCTTATTGCCAGTGATTATACATGTTAAAGAAAAAAAGAAAATTGTGTGCTCAAATCAGAACCTCTGAAGTTTGATGCGTACACAAACCAACTTAATTGTTTATTTTTTATGTTATTAAACATGCATAGACATAGTATACAATAATAAGTTGCAGTAAACTTACGAGTCTTCAAGCTGTTCAGACTCTGAAACGTCCGGTTCCTCCTCAATTATTCTGTCATCGCTGTCTGAGAAGAGAACATTAGGTATGGCAAAGTGTTATTATTTAACTTTTTTGTAACCACCAAGAGCATGGATACGTATACATTGCGATACAACAAAAAATAGGATCAATTCTACATCATGACGTCATAAGTATTATGTCAAAAGAATTTCGGAATTTACAATCAAAGTTAATAAATAACCCTTTTATGTAAGCGTCATACAAAATAAAGTAAAAAAGAAAGAAAAATCAATTAAACAGTCCCGTCCACTTATAGAGCATATGTAAGGAAATTATTTAATCCTAGTGATCCTAAACCGTACAATAAGATAAACTCGTGAAATTATTGTAGTATAACTGATTCTTAATAAATGTACTAACTTTGAAACTGTTCTATACTTTTAAAATGGGTCAAAATCAAGTTCAAAGAATTTGATTACATACAAACATATAAACCAAAGTGAAATAGATAAAGGCATTTAAAAAAATAGGCTATATATTATTCTTTGAGTTATTTTCTGATAAAATATTATATTTACAATAGTTGCAAATTTGTATACAATACCATTTAAACCCAGTTCATCCGCGCTATTGTTTACGTTTTCCTCTGTAGCTCCATTATTCCTGTTCAGTTCCTCTGCATCTATCCTTGTCAATGGTATGTATACATCTGAAATGTGAATCACTATTATGTTAATAACCATTGACTTGATTTTTTATCTGTATTCAAAAATAATTTTCGCGTTTTTGTGATTTTTTTTAATTAATTCATTTATACAATACATTTTTAGTAATAATTAATTCCTAATATAAAAAAAAATAAAAACTTAATGTGCTCATTTAATCCAAAAAGTACTTTTTCGATTTGAGAATCATTCTACGTGCTTGCTTCTCTTTAATGTTAACATGAAAAACGTTTTAGATTATTTATGTGTATAGCAACATTGGATTACTGATTAAATCATAGCAAGGTAGTATATAAATATATAATAAAATATAAGTATATAAATATCTTAATTGTAATATAATTTAACTTTTCTTGTTACAATTTTTCAATTATTTAAAAAATTAAATGATTACCTTGTAGCATATGCATTGGCATAGGCCTCAGACCGTTCAGGTTTGTGTTTGGTGTCCTACTTTCTGGCCCTAGAAAAAAAAAACATAAATACCAACAACTATTTTGTAACTGTATAACCTTTTTAAAATTTACACAAATAATCCTATCCTCACTATTACTAATATTATTCAAATGCGAAATTTTATTTGTTTGTTTGTCTTTCTTTTACGTGTTACGCCAACGGAACCCTCTTGCATAGCTAAGTCGCAGAGTCTAGCACATTCCTTTTATGTGACATAATTTAAAGTTTCATTTTAATCGACATTAGATTTATATTAATTAAGCACTTGTATTGAGCAAGACATAGTTTGTAATATCTAGGATTGAAGTATTATTATTATATGTAACTCTGATTTTCTTTAAGGGCCTCTGGCTGTGCAGAACCTGATTTAGTTCACAACATATAAGGTTTGTTTATTTTGTCTGGAGATTGTTAGGAGATTGGGAGATGGTGATCTCTTTGGCATGGGTATCACCTATAAATACCGCACAGGCGAAGCTATTGAAATAAGTAAAATTATAGTCTCGATTAATATAAGACATACATCAATGAATTCACTAAATAAGTAGTTAAAGTATGGTTATGGATATAAAGCTTTTTTAAAAGCTGATCTATTTACAGCAACAAGTGCTTGCTTAAAAAAATGGTACAATAATTACTCCTTTTGGCAAATATCTCTTTTCACATTTTATAAATATGATACTCACAAGTATTACTATTATTAATGGCAAACAAAGTCCTGCTCAACGACACCACTGGCTGTATAGACTTCCCACCGAGCATCATTGGAGGTACTCTATGTACCTTCTCCGATGACGGTGTGTTACTCAAATTACTCCATCGCGGTAACACTGACTCCTGGTTCTCTCTGTCCTGCATGTAACGTTTCGCCAGCTCCGAGATGCGAGCCACGGCATTGGATGCGTGGACTAGATGCGAGAGGGCTTCTTCGCTCGCCGACTGTATGGCTGTGTCCAATTTACGTGCATTCGCTGTGCCAGTGCTTCTTAGCATCTGAATATAATAGTGAGATTCATGTTAATAATGTAGGATTAAAAGTCTAAACTTTTTTAATATGCTAACCTTTACATAATGGCCTTATGTAATCTTTTACTTTGATATGCTCCTTCCAAGGAAAATGAGAAATAAAGTCATTATCTATTATTATTAAATAAACTTTGATCTTTAGTATACAATAATAACCGATGATAGTGCTTATGCCCTAATTACACATTCGGTTTATTTTCAGATAAGCAGATTTAATATTTTTTAGACACAGGAATAATAAACATAAACAGCTAAAACTTAATCAACAAATTTTAACAGATTTTAAAGAGTTATTACAAACAAACATCAAAAAAAGTACAACTGTAGGTTTTGGGTTTATTACCTCAAAACATTTTACTGGGTGAAATACATTTTTATTAGTCAGTTTATGTGAAAGCTTGAGCCTCCCATTTAAATTTGGTCTAGCTTTGACAATTTGTAGGCAGTATACTTTTATATAGTGCATATATATGCATAGTAAGTACATAGATAGGTAAATATACAATATCAGTTTTTTTTTTATAAAATACTGATTAAGTTAATTTATTACTAAACAGTTATGTATTTAAAATGCATCGCAAAAAAAAAAACAAGTTTGAAGTCCAATTTGAAACTCATGTACCTAATTATCTAGAGAAGGTAGAGAATGCGCTTTAAGTAATGTTATCCTCGTATAATGATATGAAATTGAGAAGTAGCTTGAGTAATGCGATTGAACCATAAGTTGAAAAAATTGCAAATGCTTCTACAATGGCGAAGACCTCCACAAAATTCCATCATTAAATACTTACACTTAGTTTTAGCCTTAACTCACTAGCCTCTTTCATGAGTTTTATCTTTTCATTTTCTCTTTCTGCAGCAATCACCTTCCAATGCTGGAGTTTTTGAACTAATTCGTTATTTCTCTCTTGCAAATCTTTTAATTCACTTTCTAAATTTGACATCTTAAAAACACTTAAGGCACTTAATCTAGATACGTTAATTCATAAACGATTTCAACTTCAAACAATAACAATTATTTAAAAAGCTATAAACAAGACGCCTTCAACGATTTAAATGCAATATTCTAATATAACAATTTCAAATAAACAGATGACATTATAATAACTACTCAATGTCCAATGACACTGATAGGTGAGCAATAGATTGCCATTTATTATACATTTATGCAACAGCTGTTTATATCGAAACTATATAGGTACCTACTTACAATCATAAACACAATCTAAATATTATAAAATGACTATTTTCACAAAGATTGATGTTTGTCTTCAGCTATTTACAGATACACAATATACTCTACGCCATAAGCTACAGCTTAAGGAAGACTTATGTGCACAGTCCACAGGTTTAATTTTCCGTACCTATTATCTGTAAATTATGACAACATTGAACCCACACGACAATACGATTTATCATAAATGTCAAAACTCAAAACTGTCAAGAAAGCGTGTGGTAAATACAACGCGGAGTGAGGTTATACCAAATCTTTACATTATAATTTGAAAATGTCGTTTCGTGGTCGTGGTGGCGGCGGCGGCGGCGGAAGAGGATTTGGAGGCCGTGGTGGTGGAGGACGAGGAGGTGGAGGATTCCGTGGCCGCGGCGGCGGTGGAGGAGGCGGCTTCAGACACCAAGACGCGGGCCCACCTGAATCAGTAATACCTTTAGGACACTACGGCTGGACCGTGCAAGACGACCTTGTATGTAAAGTCGACATTGAAGACGTGCCTTACTTCAACGCGCCTATCTTCCTGGAAAACAAGGAACAGATTGGCAAAATCGACGAGATCTTCGGCAATTTACGCGATTACTACGTATCTGTGAAACTAGGAGAGAATATTAAAGCAAAGAGTTTCAAGGAGGGGCAGCAGTTCTTTATAGATCCAGCGAAATTGTTGCCTCTTAAGAGGTTCTTGCCTCAACCACCTGGAGCGAAGCGTGGCGGTGGTGGCAGAGGCGGTAGGGGCGGTCGTGGTGGCGGTGGCGGAGGGTTTGGAGGCCGTGGAGGTCGTGGGGGTGGTTTCAATCGCGGCGGCGGCGGTGGATTTAACAGAGGTGGTGGTGGCGGCTTCAACAGAGGCGGAGGAGGTTTCAATAGAGGCGGTGGTGGCTTTAACAGAGGCGGGCGAGGACGGGGAGGTTTCGGAGGCGGCCGTGGCGGAAGATAGTGATATACCTAGTTTTAAGTTTATTGACATTCTCAATGATATGGGTATAACCCTTGCAATATAAGGTTTTTGTAACTACAATATGTTAAATGTTATATGGTATATGTGTAATGTGAAGATTAACTTTTATATGTAAATACCATATAAGTTATTATGAAAATTGTACAACTTGTGTTGCATAGGGCTATATGTTATATCTTTATTTTAATAAATATATAAGACTACTATGTGTTTTATTATTATTTCATGTTTCATTTAGTAGTATGAGTATATTTTTAACAAAATTGATGTATGAGGTTTAATTATATAAATAAATATATAGAAATATACAGTAGGAAATAATACACAGCAAATGACATTTGAATTTGCTTTTTAATTTTTTTTTATTTAAACTAAACAATAACCATCAAAGCAATAGTATCTTGAAAGATAAAACAATGTAGTTTTAAATAAATTATGTAATAAAGGTAAACTTACAAGACATAATAGCATAAATTATATTATTACAATAGATATTTAATAGCATTAAATATTATTCATTACATTCACTCTCTTCATAAAATATTGATGATATCAACATTGCTAAATTATTAGAAACTGTACTAATTAAATGAAGCTGAAGAGTTTGTTTCATTTAAGCACAAATCTTAGGAACTACTGGACTTTCTATTTAAATCTTGCATAAATTATTTAATTTCTTTCATTAAATACTAGCATTCCACCCGCGGCTTTGCTTGCATAGTCACGGGCAAGATAGACTCGGGGGCTTACCGACGAAGTTCCTGTTCCCGTTAGATTTCCGGGATAAAAACTATCCTATGTCCTTTCTCGGGACTAAAACTATTACTGTACCAAATTTCAACCTAATTGGTTTAGCCATTCTTGAGTTGTAAATAGTGTAACTAACACGACTTTCTTTTATATATATAGATTTACAATACCAATAAACTAGAATTCATGATTGTCAACTTTAGAAGTACATGACGATAAAAAAAATAATACAGTTACATAAACCACCAAAACAAAAGAATATTATTTCTTTAAAAAATTTATTTAATTATTCTAAGTTCTCCAAATCCCCTTTACCAGAGCTTGGTACATAATTACTAGTAAGTGCTTTCTCTCTATGATTAAATATATAAAATGATGGTATATTCTTCTGGGTTTCCCAAGTTGTATTGTTCATTTCTGCTGCTGCTTGGATTTCTCTCAGGTTCCCAGCTACATGTAACACTCCCCACATTACTGCAAATAGGCTGCCAACCGCTTGGATAACAATCTAAAACAATAATATATTTATTGTAATTTTTAAAATAAAATGTAGGAACTTGTGAATGTTTAATATTGCATATTGGGACAACTAGCTAAAAGTAAAGGCATCTCATCTTCATATTAGTAGTATTTGAATATATATTGTAGCATATAGTTTAAGACTTAGATAATAATTACTATACTTAATTAAATGAACTGTCACAAACACTACATCATTAGAACTTTCAAAACTGTTTCCACCTGGTTGCACCCATTATACACAGAATTGTAAAATAGTATATAGTCTGTAGGAATACTTACATCTAAAGGCAGTGTTGTAAACTCTTGTGATGTTATTCGTAGATAGGATCGATCTGAAACAAATGCATTCCTTATTAATCAAACTGTTAAATAACTTAATTTACGGATTTTTATAGAAGTAAGTTAAAACTTACGCTGAGCTGCAGAAAATGCTGAATGGAATAAGGAGATAAATCCAACAGTCAGGATAATTTTATGGAACGACATCTTCCAATCTTTAGTAGTTTGTCTGGCAACCGAAAACTAATTCTTATATTTACACTTAACTTAAAAGAGATAGGTAAGTCTAAAATTTAAGCAATAGACGATAATAGTTTACTGAATATTATTTATTTTTTACAAATCATTTACGAATTACGGCGAATATTCAATATGTCAAATTGTATTTGTAAAAACTAATGACATATGACACCTGACACTAGACAGACATAAGTGTATAATCTATGAGACAGACGGTCATTTACGTTTTTAATCTATCAGTCCGTAATGAACGAGAGTATATTGCTACGTTCAACGGTATTTGGTTTGTGGCTTTTTTTATTAAAGTGATCACTTAACAGATTCCAGGGTCCTCGGCCCTCGCCGCTGGGCGCTGGCAAAACTGGAATGAGTAGTTGCTGTTCTTATTACTTTCGTCTTTCTCTGTGGCAGTTGCTAGTAGCCACACTGTACTTTTGTATATAGAAGCCCTGACAAGTGCCAAGTGCCTGTTCACAGTAACAAGTAACTAGTACTTAATCTGTGGTTCACACTTGCCAGTTCCTACTTGCCAGTTGGTCATAAAATTTAAAGTGAAGCGGCGTCGGCCGTTGTTGTGCTTAATGTTTATTGGTTAGTTACTTTGTTTTATGAATTTTCTTAAACTAATTCAAAGTGAAATAAAAATATTTGGTTTACAAAATGATGCGGAATCCCAAGTTAGAAGAGTTTGAAATAGAGACGAAACCACTCAGAAAAACAGGACGACAAAAGTTTTCAGATTTCTTTTACAATGATGAGACTGGAACAGTTATGGGCAGGACTCCTGAAAGTTGGGGTTTGTAATTTTTGGTATTCTTTTTTTTTAATCGATTATGCGTTCATAGTCACATAAATAACAATAACACACAATTACTTTTTATAATTGTTTAAAGGGCGTGGCGCATATGTAGAAAACTAGGATTTTCTTAGTTCTAATTTCAAGTTAGTTTTGTGTAAAAGATATCATATAATGCTACTTGATGAGTCAGTTTATGAGTTATCGGTTTTTCACACTATTTAATTCATAAATTGTTATATTTTCCATAACAGTTTATTTCCATGCAATGGACAGTTAAAATAACGTCATGATTTTTTTCTAATTAATCTCTTAATTTCAAAGATTTGTTACATGTTACATGGTTACTGTTATCAAAGGTACATAATTATGCTTTTTCTTTACTGATTCTTAACTATTTTTAATTTCATTTATTAAATATTTACAGGGTAAACAAAAGCTGAAAATATTATAATCCAACTTTGTTAATCCTATAAATGACAATTTTTGCCTTTATTTAGGTTTGGAGAAACCAAAAATCCATTAAATACCTATATTATAAAAAACGTAATATCAGTTTACATCCCTCTAATATTTAATGCCAATATTCCTTAAAATCTACAGTGACAATGCTTTTAAGTTTTAATATAGATGTCTTGTGTTTCTATACTGAGAATATAAAGTGTAATCTTTCTATATAACTAAGCTTGTTTCTGTTTCTTTCATATTGCAAAGGGGTGATTTTTTTATAAACAGGCTACTCATTACCATCGGAAAACATCATTCTCATGGGAATTATCTTTTAATGCGTAGATAAAGCCATTGGCGAGTAGCTATACATATATGTTACATAATCCCGGAAGCTCTAGAGCTGCTGTTTAATATATTGTAGGTAGCAGTTAAATTGCGTGCCGACTTATTATGGGGGTTAGCCTGTAATCTGAGAAACCTCTTAGTGTCAGGTGTCAAGCAGGCTTTAAGCATTAATCTTTAAAATAATTTGTCCTTGTAGGGTATAAGAATATATATCAATAGAATAAAATGGTTTAAAAGTACTAATACAAACATTGTTATGATGTTTCTCTTACCTTTTGTGAATAGTTCATTTTTATATGTTATTCAATAAATCATTTGCATTGGTTCCTAAATTATTTAAGCAAAGCTATTGGATGTCACTCCAGACCAGATTTAAATTTCTTTTTTAATGTTTTTTGTTTTTGTTTTATTGGTTTTATTACTTCATATAACTAACAGAACTTTTCTCTTCCAGGAAAAATCATCCTTTTCTACCTAATATTCTACGCAGCGCTCATCGCCCTTTTCTCTGTATGCATGGTGACATTCTTACAACAATTTATTAACCCGAGAGTGCCGCGGTTACAACAAGACGGTGGTCTGATTGGCACAAGCCCCGGCCTCGGTTTCCGCCCATTGCCTGAAGATGTACGGAGCACTCTTATATGGTATAAGGGCACAGGGTACGACAGCTATAAGTTTTGGGAGGATCAGCTTATTGACTTTCTGTCGGGTGAGTGATATATGAATAGATATAACAAAGCCAAGTGATAGCATATGGGTTAGGTCTGAGAACCGGTCAACATCTAACTTTCATATCCTTAAATGATAAGAATAGGGCAGAACAGCATTTCCCGGTCAGCAAGTTATCACATTAATATTATATATGTGAAAGTTTGTTTGTGTCGATATTTGTCCGTCAATGCTGATGCTGAAACTACTCAATGGATTTTGATGAAACTTGGCATACAGACAGGGTATGAGCTAACTTGGGTGGTAGGATTCTTTTTATAACAATTAAATGCTTGGGATAATTTCTTAAATAGGTTAAATCAGAGGTTTTTAAAATTTTGATTTAGTTTTCTTATTCGATTAAAAATGTAATTGACATTTTTCATTATTTTCTAAATATGCAATAACCAATGCACACAAAGTTATGTTGCTTGTATTGTCTATGATAATATATATTATCTATAACAAACAAACACATTTATATCTATAATTAATAGGTATATGTGTTCATTTTAATATTGTACAACTTAGCAACTATGTTTATCCGACTTAAATTTTAATCTACTTACTTCTAGGTCAGAGGTAATTATCTCAATGGCAAATTCTAATGATAAACTCTTAAAGCCTTGTTACTGTGCTATCTGAAATAAATAACTATAATATCAGTCGGTGTGTAATATAAAAGAAGAGGATTTTTCAACAGTTGTTCCCAAAAGGAAAGGTTTTCCATTCAACTAGAACTTTTTTTGGTTTCTCTATAACTCAGAGGTTTCTCAATCTATTGGCGTGAAATGTTATCATTTTATCAAATATTAACCTTTCCATAAGGATTATAGTGATTTTTTTTTGTAAAAATAAGACTTTAACATAACAATAAATGTTTGTGAGTACTGGGACTCCTCATAAATATAGTCACATATAGATTCACCTATAGATTGCGCATACAATTTAAATTATTATTTACTTCAGGAAACATTGATTACTTCCGTTCTTTGCCGTCAAAGTGATGTATTTGATTGATCTTCAGTCAAAATACGGCGAGGATTAAAAAAAAAAAGTATCTAGCAAATTAACATGAATTTATTTTTTGTTTTGTAAACGGTACCTTTCGGCTAAATTTACCATAAATAGTTTGGTTTTCAAACACGTAAGCCAATTAGAAGGTATACCATGAATAACTATTTGATACAATGTGTGAGCAAAACTAAAAGACAATAAAAACTTGAAATATATACGTTTCTGACGCTTAGCCAATGCATTACATACGCTATTTCCTCATATGTAACATACAATATAACACATTCAGTGTACAAGAAGAAAGGGCAAACGGCCGGCGCCGGTCAGAACATATTCAACTGCGACTTCCGCAACCAGCCGCCGCCGGGGAAGGTGTGCGACGTCGACATCCGCGGCTTCGAGCCCTGCACCGAAGAGAACCACTTCTCGTACCACAAGTCGTCGCCGTGCATCTTCTTGAAGCTTAACAAGTGAGCACCTGCCTAACTGATACCTGCCTAATATGATAAAGTGGAAATTATTTGTTAATGTACGTTTTGAAATGTTTGAGAGTGAAAACCACTCGACTGATTTCAACAATTCATTTGCAAGCTGGACTTTACCATAGGCTATATATGTACCACGGACGAAGCCGAGGCGAACAGCTAGTATTCTATTAAACAAAAACGTGCGACATAAATTTATTTATCTATTATATATTTATATAATCAGCGTCCTTATTTTGATTTTACTTTTTTTTGCAATTTTAATCAAATGACATGGAATTTTGTCAGATTTCAAATTAGTTATGCAAACCGTGATTAAATACTAGAAGTATATTTTATATTCCTGTATACATTCTCCACATTGTATAATTTATATTCCTGAAATCATTTATTAATTATTATGATGAAATTTCAGAATATTCGGGTGGCGACCGGAGTTCTACAACGATACCAACAACTTGCCCCCAAGCATGCCGCCAGAATTGCAGACCAGCATAAAGAATATCACTGGATATAACAGAGATGCGGTCAGTTTCTAGTACTCAGTTTCTAGTACTCAGTAGTAGTCAGTTTCTAGACTTCCGCCCAATGGAAAATTGACAGTCTGGGGATTATCCCCGCACGAATCCCCTTCTTGTGGATAGAAACTATCTTTTGTGCTTTGTCAGTTCTCAAATTATCTCCAAATCAAATTTAATCCAAATTGATTAATTACTTTCACAATAATGTTAGAAGGGACTTGTATAGTGTTAAGATTTGATTGCCTTGAATAACAACAAACTCACAAATAGTTTGTATTTTCTAAAGCATTTCAATCATCATCCCAACCATAATAATATTTTATTTTAAAATATTCTTCTATTTCAATCTTAAATTGAATTTCTATAGAAAAAATTCATTGGAAAGGCGGGATTCGAACCCACCTCCTTCTCCAGATAGAGAGTCATTAATTTCTTCTTCCAGGCCAATATGATATGGGTGTCTTGCCAGGGCGAGACCCCCACGGACCAGGAGAACATCGGACCGATCACATACCTGCCTTATCCTGGTTTCCCGGGTTATTTCTACCCGTACAATAATGCTGAGGGGTACCTCAGTCCCTTGGTAGCGGTGCATTTGCATAGTCCAGCAAGTAAGTGCGCATGTATTTAATTTAAAAAGAGAAGAGAAATTAAGAAGTTGAGTTAGAATTTACAATAAGAATGTTACCTAATTTGAAAATTTTAAAAACAAAAATTGAATTTTGAGGTGGCATTCGAACCCGCCTTTTATAACCATAAACATTAGAGGAATATTAGGGGTTTTGCTACCGAGACAGAGAGGGAACCGAGATTTACTCTTTCTAACCGAAAAACAACTTGAATTATGGTTCCCCACTATCTATGATCATCTCTTTGGTACAGTGATCTGTTTTGTAAATAAGAATTATCGCAATTTAATCAACAAACGTTTTATTTCAGCTGGTATAGTCATTAACATAGAATGTCGCGCGTGGGCAAGAAATATTAAATACGACAGAAGAGAGAAGCTCGGGGTTGTCCATTTTGAACTCATGATCGAGTAAACTGCCTTTATATACCTCCATGACATATACATTCGGTCTTTCCAGAAGAACACGGTCTTAGTAGACCAACATATTGATCCTATTTTTATAGGTATTTTAGTGGAATATTTAGAAATAGTTTTTGACTCTATGGATATTTTTATTCCAATCTCCTGTCGGATTTTTTCAGTAGAACATGTTTGTGCTTACATAATTTTGTTATAGAAAATTATTTTATCATTTATACATATTATATTTAGGTGTGGAGTTAAATATAGGACCTCAGTAGGCTGAGTGAATCCCAGTAGACTAATGAATCTCTATTTGTTTCACAGATTAGACTTACAAGACATTTCTAAGATACCTATATCAGTCTATCGTAAATATGATCTGATTTTTTTTTTTATTTAATTATTTGTAATGAATTCTTTATACTTTTTATTTTTCTTTTTACTTTTATATAAAGTTGTTTTTTTATGATATTGTATTTTCCGAATTCGAAATTGCCGCCTTTAGTAATTATGTTTGAAAAAAAGATTTTTTTCTATGACAGTGCAAAAATCCAATTTTATTTTTTTATTAAGTGGACTTATGAGGTCACATATAAAATGAAATATATTATACAATATTTTTACATTTGTTTTTCAAATAATGTATCTCATTGGCTGCTATATTTTTAGTTATAATTTCTCTAAATAATCGAAAAGGTAATTTATAAAAATCCGTCCAGATTAGTGCCTCTAATCAAATAGGTAGGTTATATATAATATATACATTTACGACATTACCTATAATAACAATTATATTATTTGTATTGACAATCCATCTGTAGGTTTTAAATAAAGGTGGGAAGACTGAGATGGTAAAGATATAGTCTTAGTATTGTGAATTGTTGGTAAAAATCTCATTTTATCTGATGTATCTCTCGATTATAATGTTTTAACAATACAATTAGTACCGTCAGCAAAGACAGTCCCTGCTCATAAATTTATAGTGACACATATTCATTAATATTTTCAACCGACATTTTCAAAAACGAAGAAGGTTCTTAATTCGACTGATTTTTTTTTGTTATTTTACTCGATAACTCTAAGGTTTTCAGCCGATTGAGGTGATTTTTAATAGAAAGTTGTTGTCATATTCTTTATTTCGAAGTTGGTATCCTTGCCTGGAACGGCGGTAACCTTATTTGAAGAATTATTAACATGAAACAGCCGAATTGTATGACAGACTTAAAAATTCATCGCCTTTTTCAATATTTAGGGGATTTTTTTAAGGAATTGTAATGTAGCCTATAAACCCTCAATTATATTCATTCGAAATAGTCATAAATATATCGTAAACTATTATATTTATTAAAACATATAGATAAGTGGTACTTATTCATTCCTTTATAATATTACAAAGCATTTAGTAAACAATGATCGTGAGTTAGCGGGAATATTACCGGATTTAAAATAGTTTGTATTGATTTGTTTGTACTTAGGATAAGAGTAATTGTAACCGTCCAAATGTATTTGAATACATGTGCCTGATTTTTTTTATAATAAAATTATTTGTATAACATATTGTTTTATTAAATAGCCCTCGTGGTATTAAGCAGTGGTGGCTCAGTGGTGAGAACCTCGGACTTCAAAATCGATAAGTCGGGGTTCGAGACCGGGCGAGCGTGCAGGAAATAAATTGATTTTTTAATTTATCTGCAAATGTGGATAACATCACCACTGCTTAAAACGATGAAGGAAAATATCGTGAGGAAACCGGCATGTCCAAGAATCAAAAAGTTCGACGACATCTACCAACCCGCACTTGGCCAGCGTGGTGGATTATGGCCTGAACCCTCATAGCATCCCAGCCGTGGGAACATGTATGGGCTGATGATGATGAAATAGCCCCCGACGTAATAAGAGTGGGTTCGTAGCTCTCAGGATGGGCCGATTTCCTAACTATGTAAGATTTTGGGTTTAAAAGTTTTTATCCGAATCGTTTTTTAATATGCAAGGGTGATGGTTACCATGACTTGCAGATTACCGGTGTTCGAAGTAAGTGGATTTTATAAAAAACCGGTCGTGTGCGAGTTGGACTTCCACCTAGGGTTCCGTACAATTTTTCCTTTATTTGCTCTTGGTACGTTTAATTAACGGGATCGTTTAATTACTTAATTTAGGGAACTAGGTAGGGTAACCTGTAGGTTTTGTTTCCCTTGCGAGGATCGAAAATTTGAAGCTTTATCTTATGATTGCGTAAGCTTTCGAATGATTTTTTAACAACTTCAAGAGACGGTAGACTTCTTTTTGTCGGATTCCTACCGACTAAAACCCTAATGTGTTCCGTGGAGCCGCTTTAGTGAAAGGGCCACAGGAAGGTCATTATTTGGTTATTGAGGTCGTGCCGGGGAAGTACCACATCCCCACAGGAGACTGGCGTGAAATAGTAGCACGTTACTGTCTTTCGTTCGTTGAGTGATGAAGCCGGAGGCCCATATCCTTTTCCTATCGCTTAGACCTTTCTATTATTTCCCTCGTCAATCCTTATGTCTCACGCTGCCTCGCTGCTCCGGACGATTACATCCCCGATCGATTGCCCGACGACTGGGTAAACCCCTGAGTATTTGATATATATTTAGTTTGATACCACAACAACGTGATCCGACACAAAGTGATCCGGCTTCCGTTTTTTCTTGGAGTACGGAAACCTAAAAATGGACAATGGACAAAAAGGATACGGCCGAACTATTTTCTGTTCAGTTAATGATTTTGTTAGTCCTAAAACGAAGTAGATACTTACTTTTATATTATTATTGTAAAAGTTTGAATGATTGGATGGAAGTAGGTATGGATGTTTAATGTTAACCACACCAAAACTAATGGTCGGATTTTTATGAACAGTTTCATTTACGAGAATATGATACTCTTCTCTCAACAATATTTAATAAACATTCGAATAATCTTTTCTTACTAAAATACGTTAAATTCGAATGTGTTTGTTTATTCATCTTTTTTTGACGTCACAACTACGTTTCGTATAATTTTGTGCCTGGAGATAGTTTTATGAGGCTAAATAATGACATATGCTACGTTTTGCTGCGGTGAAACATCTTATTCACATGGCAATTTCCTTTGACCCCGCGGGCGAAGTCGCGTATACTAATAGAATATATTACCTAATGGAATATAATAGTATGATCGTATTATATTTGACACAACAGACAATACTTGCCAAGTCGCATAGCCCACTAGAAAGGCGTCCTGACGACTGCCGCTAATTGAAATTTTAATTAATTTTAAGATAAGTATGTATTTTTAATTGTATTTGATATAAAATGACTTTAAAACAAGAATATATAACAATAGTCGCTTAGATTCCGAATGCGATGGCGTGACTGTGTTATATTAATTACAAAGAATTTTTGTGTATTTTTTTATTGTTTTAGCTATTGTTGCTTCAATAATAAAAATGAATAACAATCAAAACTAAGCGCCTTGGGTCTTGTCTCCGACAAAGCAGGAGCATATAAAAAAAGTTCTGTGAATATTTTAATATTGATACCTGAGTCGTGTTGACTTGAGTCGAATTGATTAAATTTAAACGCCCTTTGTTTATTTTGTTTGTAAACAATGTGTAATAAATTATGTACGATGCATAGAAAATTATGCATTTATGTATTATAGTAACTAGTTCACACTATGAGTCTATATGTAGTTCTATCATTAGGAACCTTCTCAATTAATTTGTTTGTAATTTGCAGTTGCACGGTGAAAAACAGTACCCTCATTACCGTCCAAGCCGGACAAACTATATTTACCCATCAAATAAAATGTGGGCAGGAGAAATGTGTTGTGTACATCGATCGTTCGCATATGTCATACGATTCCGAACACGTGCGTATGCGCAGACCGCACTCCGTAGGGCGCAGTTGCGTTCAACCCGTCGAGAATAACAGACGCGTTTATAAATAGAACGCGGATGGCAATTGATTTTTGAAATCCGATAAGAATTCCGTGTTCCTTTTTTGAATTTTCAAATGGCAGGCAAGTCTAACGGTGTTGATTCGTCGGGCTGGGCTCGGGCGCCGCCTGAATCTGGGCCTTTGTGGGAAAGGGTTTGTAAAGCGATCTACAATCCTGAAGAAAAAAGCTTCTTGGGAAGAACGCCGAAGCGATGGGGTGAGTTTGTATTGTTAAAACCTGATTCTATACTAATTAACCTGATTATATTCTAATCCGCTTTCTGATATGCCCTAGGCGTTGTCCCTTCTAAATGATCTGGTTTAAAATTATCAATGGTTCAAGAATTGTAACACTATGAAACCTATAAAAATTCAGATCATTGTACATTGTTTGGCATTTCACAGAACATTGCAAGTCGTACGATAGCTTCTTTATTTCAAGGATCTGTTTCTGTATGCAGGCACAATAAAGTGTGAGAAGAATCCTTAAAAATCCATACAAGCTAGTTGATAACTCATAAATTAATTACATTTACTTACAGTTAATTCTTTATGTTACAAATATTACACTGGTTATTTACGCTGGCTTGGTTTGTTGTGTTGTTTACATGGTAAACATTTTTTTATTTTTATTTTCCATCTATGGATCGAATATGGATCTATGGATGGATCGAATTAGACCTTATAAGCGCTACAGTTCAGGTGTGAAAATCATATATATTATGTATATCCGTACAAATTGTCACAGATTTTATCTTACCATTTGGCAATAAGATATATTCATGTGCATATTTCATATAATCCTGCGTAGGTATACATATTTACTTATATTCTTAATTGAGCCAAAATGTAATTTACCATACGTTTATAATTCATGTATAAATAGAACGAAAACACAAAATAATAAAGCAGGGTTCCGTACAAACCTGTATTTTATTACATAATGAATCTTATATATAAAATTCTCGTGTCACAATGTTAGTCTCTATACTCCTCCGAAACGGCTTGACCGATTCCTCTGAAATTTGGTAAGCATATTGGGTAGGTCTGAGAATCGGCCAACATCTATTTTTTATCCCGATATTCCTACGGGATACGGACTTACGCGGGTGAAACCACGGGGCGCAGCTAGTGTAACTATAAATTAGTATTATTAGCCATTAATAAATAACTTTTGTTTTGGGTCGGCTTAGCAGTTTGATCTTCAGCGCCAAGGGACAAGATTTGAGTATTTGATATGAATTTAACAAATAGATATAAGAAAAGCAAAGTGATCCTATACTGGCTTTTGGTCTTGAGATACGGAACCATAAAAAATCGAAAATTGAATACATTGTGATGATTATTATTAAATGTTCCATCGATACATTTCAGTTTCAATGTATTTTTTATGGACTAGCAGTTCGCCCCGGCTTCGCACGTTGTTCATATATAGCCTATGTCACTAGCGAAGTTGCAGCTTTCAAAATTCAAATGGTGAAAGAAATTTTCAAAATCGGTAGTTTTTGAGTTTATCCATTACAAACAAAGAAACAAAAATAGAAATTCTTCCTCTTTATAATATTAGTGTAGATAACCACACGTTTATGATTTTTTTTTTCAAATACTCAGAAACTAAAACACCTATAACCCACATATGAGATAGGAGATGTTTTGCTGATAGGAATATAAAACTTTTTTTCGAGCTAGACACCTAGCTCTGTTTATTGCTAGATCTGAATTTTTAATACATCATTTTAAATGAATCAAAATCAAATCATATTTATGTTCAATGAATCACTTTTTTCGCTTCTTAAACATCTTATTTTAGAATAAAGCCTAATTTAGTCCATACTGGTTTCCTCAAAATCGGTTCAATTATTACGGAGACAAAAAACGTACAACAAACATTACTATTTCATGTTTATATACGGATCGACGAATCTATGTCATAGATTCAATTAATAGCGAATAATGAATAACGTTATAATAAGTAATGAATTATTACAAGCAACCTGTGCATAAACGTCGGCCATTAAAATATTTATCATCGTTTATTTATTATGTATTGTTATTGTAATCAGCGTCATGATTACGTTTCAATTAATTTTTCACAGTCTCGTGTTGTTTTGTTGGAGATCATTCAAACACAATCATAATCTGTTTAGTATAGTACAATTAATTTTACAGTATCAATTTTAAAAAAATATGTTAATGATACTTCTATCAACCGCCTCAAACCGCCTCCTTGGTACAGTTGTTAGCGCGTGAGCGTAGAACCGAGGGGTCCTGGGTTCGATTCCCGTTGGGGACGCAAAAAATGTCTCGATCTGGCAGGACAGAGTATATCACCTGCCCGATACCCCAATACACGGGACTTCACTTTTATATCAGCAGGCCTGCGATAAAAGCAAAATAAAATATCATATGGATACTCACAAGTAACCCAGCTTTCAATTGGTAATATAATAGACCACCTATAATGTTACAAACTCTCAAATATTAGTATAGATTATAATAAAGAATTAAAGAAAGAAAAGATATAATACGTTTATGGACACAACAAAAAAGAAAGAAAGCAATAGATCCATAATTAGGCCTGCCACTGTTATTACAAGTTATGCCAGCACAATATTTTTATGTGTATTTCAACACTTTTAATATTAATATTAGTTAAAAACACACAAATCAACTGCAATCTACAAAATAATAATAAGTATACGCTAATGCGATGGAAGCTGTAGGTATGAGTTAGTCATATAAAGTTATATCGCTCACCTTGGTACTTAATAACACGAAGGAAATAATTAATATCAATATATTATGCACCGTTTCAAACCCACTTTACGTAACAACGCATTTTAATTATCCATGCACGTGCATTGTTTTTCCTAATGTGTCCAAAATTAATTAAAACCTGTCGGATATACGCAAAATGTCAATCGGTATGACTTTTAAATTATATTTTTTATGACCGCCCCGGCTTCGACCGTGTATATAGCCTATATCACTGGATCACAAACAAACGTATCAAATGATGAAAGCATTTTTGAAATAGGTCCATTAGATCCTGAGATTAGCGCATTCAAATAAACAAACTATTCAGTTTTATATTATATACTAGGATATAGTTTATAATATATGTATATATTGTTAGATTTTTAGACTAGATGACCCTGTGAACTTTGTTTCACCTACATAATATATTTGTTGCGGTAACGGCCGGCGAGCGCAAGAATCGACTTTAGGGCGTTTCCCACTCTAACAGAAACAAATCCATTTATGTAGGTACACAATGAGTTAACAATTAGGGTGCTTACTAAATGTAATAACATTATATAAGATTCATAATCCTTATGAATCTAGATTATTATTCTGATTTTTGGTTAAACAACGATTTTTGTACAAATAGATGTATTTACAGACTTCGTAGATTTCCTAACTAATACGATTGGAATTCATAGGCAATAATCCTTCCTACTAATATTATATGCAAAAGTTTGTGACGATGGATATATGTGTATTTGTATGTTTGTTACTCTTTCACGCAAAAACTACTGAACCGATTGCAATGAAATTTGGTACGTAGATACCTGGACAACGAGAATAATAGGCAAATTCAAGGCTAGGCTTTTAGGCTTTTTATCCCGATATTCCTACGGGATACAAACGTACGCGGGTGAAACCGCGGGGTCGCAGCTAATATTAAGTAATTACAAAAAATTAAAAAACAAATACATTGCTTAAAAAACTTCGGATTTGTATATATATATATATCTCTAGAAAAGTTGTATACAATTCCTGGATAATACATTACCAGTACCATGTATAGATCATAGACGGATTAAAAGGTGGAAAAAATCTAATTATTTTGATAGAAGATAAAAACTGCATATTGTAATATCCCTTACAGAGAATCGGTGAACACTTCGCAGTAATTGATAATATGACCCGAAGTACGACTATGAAGAATTTCGTTCCACGAATGCTATGGTTGGAATCGATTTATTATAATATCGTATTGTTTACATTTCAATATTTTGTAATATAAATTGATATAGGTAACTTTTTTTGTCGCAATGATGATAATAAATTAAAATTATTATTAAATACTTTGAAATTAATGTATAAATATATTATGTACCAATTCTCGATAAGTGAACAATGTTAAAATTATTTCTGTCCCTTTAAAATTGACAACAATCGAGACTAGAACTACGCAAAACGAGTTAAAAATAATAAAATTTCAATGATATATATAAATTTGCACTATTTAAATTCATTATATACATATACAAGTTATAAATAAGCAAATACATTTTCAATTACTTCTTGAAATTTTTATCTCATTTCACAACCACTGAAATTATAAAAAAAAACATAGAAGAAATATTTGAAGCATAGAAATAGCGTCAAATTTTAACCAGAAAAATACACACTGCAATACGGGACATTCCACTTTCTGTGGTTTTTGGTAGTGTTGGTTATAGACCAGATCCAATTGGTTGTTACTCATTCAAAATAAATAGATTATCTCGCCTAGACAACACATGATACGAGTATATACAATAACGACATCAAATATTTAAACGCTGGTTTCATATGTAACTCAAATATTATGATAATAATTGCCTGCATACTTCCATCCGAGCAAATACCTGATTGTTTGTGAAAACAATAGGGTATGCGTCTGACACGATCTATATGGGGCTGTGGTTTCTGGAATTAATGTGAAACTTACGTAATTATTTGTTGTGAATTTCTGTGTGCAGACAGACATTTCATACGTAAAGTTCGAGCATACATTTTCGGAGAAATAAAAAAGGAGTTTTTAAGTTCTATTGTTTGATTAACAACCTATCAATCCTATCATATTAACAAATGGGTCAGAATATGAATCAGAAAAAACTTATTCATCAAAGTACAAGCTGTGCTCCTCGGTCACCCGCGTCGTACCTATACGCCTTTATCCTTACTCAATAAATAGACTGTTCTACACATATAAGAATACTAGCTGCACCCCGCGGTTTCACCCGCGTAAGTCCGTATCCCGTGAGAATATCGGGATAAAAAGTTGCCTATATGTCATTCCAGTGGTCCAGCTATCTACGTACCAAATTTCATTGCATCGGTTCAGTAGTTTTTGCGTGAAAGAACAACAAACACACATACATCCTTACAAACTTTCGCATTTATAATATTAGTAGGATTATTGAAATCGAACCAATAGTTCCTGATTAGTCCACGCAAACAAACAAATTCTTTTGCTTTATGTTTATTTCAGATTAACTTATCCTGTAATATTCTTACTTCATCAGTGAGACAAAATAATTAAAAAAATAGATCAAACTCGGTGCTATTTTTCCAAGTTTATTACGGTCCAAAATGATCTAATTCATGAATTACTTTTACCACAGATTTACTAGTTTTAACGTCGTTCAACGTTTAAAATTCAATATCAATTAAGGTGAAGTAACCTTATTCTGTTTTTTAGCATTATCTAGTTCAATTAAATAGATACGAAGAGTAAATATTTTCATAAAGCAATATGTCCTCTAGTTCATACGTTTGCATAATAAAGTTGTTTTAACAAATTTACATTGCGTTATGCATATAATATACCAGCGGTATGTGTATTGTATTTATCATTATGTATATTTAATTTTAATTGAATTGTTAAAGGTTTGATGTGTGGATTATAAATTTGTTATTACTAAGGGCAACCCGGCGAGAATTGATTATAAAGAAAGCGTTATATGAGTATTTTGTGATTTGTTCTTTTACCAAATTATACAAAATCAAGATCGCAGTTTGAAAAATAGTTTATTTTTGAGTGGACCTAGACTTATTATAATTTATTGTACATGTTATTATACTTATTATGCCTTCAAAACAATGTGTCATTTGTTTATTTTTTTTAATTTAGAAGGGCGCTTGTGAATAAAGAAAGGTAAATTACATAATATGTGTCGTTTTTTAATTGATTAAAAAAAAATAGATATACAAGTATTCCAAAATTAAAAACCACCGTTAAATAGGTTTTTATTATTTTGCCGAATGTTACATTGGATTCTATATAAAGAGTAAAGGTTATAAGTATACGTTTACAAGTTCAACATTGTTTACAAAACTTAGGTAATTGGCACGCTTGTGTATTCTATCTTTTATTTTGATAATTATTATAAAACAATAACATGGCGGATAAATTAACTTTTGCAATTAACGATACATAATAATATTTGATTACTAAGGTTATGCAAATATTTAACTTTATTTTCGAACGGTATTTCGGTATGCTATTTATAATTTACGTTTTGCCCGCGGCTTCGCACGCTTTATATGTTTAATAGATGTTATTATGCATATCAACCTTCCTCTTGAATCACTTTATCTTTTAAAAAACCTACTAAAATTCATTTCGTTGTTTTAAAGATTTAAGCATACAAAGGGATATAGGGACAGAGAAAGCGATTTTTGTTTTTTTTTATGTTATACAGGCTAAGAATTATCAGACATTTATATGTTATATCGTTGCAGCTGCAAGCGATTTAGATATTCATCTATAATGTTTTGTGGAGTTTTATGAAATTTTCATGGATATATGTGAGATCACACATGACGCCAATTTTTTCTTGACACCTGACTGACTGAATGGATACTGTTCTACAAAACTACCCAAATGTAATTAATCTGCAGAATCATAAAGTTTTTATGAGTAGTCTCTCTTTAGTCTACTTTGTTCTGTTTATTGAGATTTAGTAGTTGGAATTTTTGTTTTTATAATCATTTATTTATATTTTTAAAGGTAAACGGATTTAAAAACACTTTCATTCTTTAAACTATTAACTAAAGGACATACTTTAAAACACGCGTCAAATATGTTTGGAGTCTATTAATCAAACAAATTGAAAATCAAAAAAAGAGAGGGGAAGGGAAGAGAGAAGAAAGAGAGTTTTACTAGAAGATTTGCTGTAGAATCCGTAATGTTAGGTCAAGGAAATGGAAAATTATTTAGATCACGTATACAAAGACCTTCAATATTAAAATAACTCAAACCTAACCGTCACGCCCTTTCCAAACGGTGAAATACTAAACACATATATTGTAAACGATTTAATAGCCAACGTCAAAAAAGTGTTTGTAATTTATTTACTAAATTCGTTGAACTGAATTCGAGTGTCGAGAAATCAACAAACTTTGAAACATTGACTTGAATTTAAATACACAACATAGTAAACATATTTTTTACAAAATGAAAATT
Organism: Zerene cesonia; assembly: GCF_012273895.1. Taxonomy (NCBI): domain Eukaryota; kingdom Metazoa; phylum Arthropoda; class Insecta; order Lepidoptera; family Pieridae; genus Zerene; species Zerene cesonia. Next base: position 10,747,631 of record NC_052102.1, read on the forward strand.
ATTGACTGACCTATATAAAGCCTGACCACCTCCTCGGTACAGTGGTTAACGGGTGAGCGTAGAACCGAGGAGTTCAATTCCCGGTGGCGACGCACAAAAAAAAAAAATTTCTCGGTCTGGCAGGACACAGAAGGCTGATCACCTACTTGTCCGTAAAGAAAATCGATCAGTGAAACAGATGTTCATCATCTGCCCCATACCCCACTAGGGGACACGGACTTCACTTTACTTTTTACTATATAAAGCAGCAAAAAAACGGTGCTTAAAGTACACTAGTCCTAAAGTCTAAGAAATTTAGTCGCACTATATTTTTTTGTATTACTAGCTGTAACCCGCGGCGTCTCTCGTCTGGATTTCGGGTAAAAAGTAGCCTTATTGCTAATATAGACCATAATCTATCTCTGTACCAAATTTCAGACAGATACGATAAGCCGTTAATAATTTGATGCTGCGATTAAAGCTTCAATATAATTCGGGTCATAATAAATCAATATGATACATTTCTCTTCCGAATTTCAGATATATCTTAAAGCTATATCTTATACACAGATTTTTATGTCACAACTTTATACAAAATTTTTAAAATGCGATCAAATAAAATAGATTGACAATGAATGCTAATATGGCATTTACAACTATTATTTGATCGCATTTCGTTGAAACTGTAGAATGACGACTCCCTTTACGTAAATCTGTGACGTGTGAATGGGAGACTGAAATCTATGTTTTGGCAAAGATTTAAAACCATCCTATTGATGCTGCTGGCATCGTAAACCGTGTTATTGACAATTTAAACGTTTCGAGTCTCCGTAAATATTCATAACTATTATCTATGAGCTTAACTGAAAGATTATTCACTTTTATATGGAATCACTAGCTGCGCCCCGCGGTTTTACCCGCGTAAATCCGTATCCCGTAGGAATATCGGGATAAAAGTTGCTTATATATTATTCCAGTTGTCCAGCTATCAACGTACCAAATTTCATTGCAATCGGTTCAGTAGTTTTTGCCTGAAAGAGCAACAAACACACACACATCCTTACAAACTTTTGCATTTATAATATTAGTAGGATATTATGAACTTCAGAGCGGTGTCTGTAATAGGGATGTAAATACAAATTTGAATAGGATAGATGGAAATGAGGAAAAAAAATTACTTATACAGTAAATATGTCTGCAGAAATAAAAACTGTAATAAAGCTGAAAAATTAGCAATCTAATAGGTATTTATGTGCGCAAATTAATCGCTTCCCTGTATTTATACAGATTAAAATTAAAATTATTTATTTGCAAGATATATTTATTCTGTTGCTTATTAAATTAATACATTGATATCAAATTTACTAGCGGCTTATTCAGATTTACAAACCATGTGTATACCCATGAAATCTAATTTCAGGTTCTGAATCGATAACACTTATTCGTACGTTAATATTATTAGGCATTCATCTTGTACTTCTATTATTAATGTTTGCAATATATTCGGAACAGAAGCTAGTACATGACCCTCACCATTGAATATCTGATTACCATTTGAATGACTCCATCGGCCTTTTATACCACTCCTATACATTCAAGGACGTGTTCTTTTGTGGTCTTCCGAGCGAATGAAGGGTGAGGCATTAATTACGTACAAATCCGTTTGTTGAAGATTTTAGCTCTCACGCATTTTGGCAAATTGTATTTGTTTTGCAATTCGTTTGAAGCAGGGTTGGGTTAACTGGTTGGTTAATATAGAAGATGATTACATTAACGGCTGAACTATATCCATATAAAATCTGTTATAAACTCTAAGTAGGTTTTTTATTATTATTCTTAATTGCAAGGCGAGTATCGTGCTGATTGACATATCATTACTGTTTTTATTGGAAGAAGAAAATATATGCCATATTAGAATATTTAAGCTTGGACTTGTATGAAAATGTACATGGTTGATATTAAGTACTTATTGATATAATCATTAGCTGCCTTTTAATTTAGAACTATTGAACTTATATCCGTTATTACTCTAAAGCAATTTTTACAAAACACTTATACGTTTTTATATCTATACTCATATTATAAGAGGAAACTTTTGTTCCAACAACCATTGGAAAGGTGTAACTTCACTAAGCGATATAGGCTATATACCACGGGCGAAGTCGGGCCGAACTGTTGTGCAATAATGGACATTAGAAATAAATTAGTCATCTTCCCTACATCACATTTATATTACCGAATGACAGTCGCCGTGACGTCACACCGAGTGGACCGAAATAGCGTCAGACGCAATACCTTACTGTAAATATCGGAACTGACCTGATTGTTGAAATTTTTAGGGTTTAAATGCCTTTCATGGATGTTTCATGAAGCGGATTTTACATTCTCATAGGTCATGATAAAAGCTATGAAAAATCATAAATGGTTCTCCAACTTTTACCTAGTATAAATGAAGTCCCATGTCCCTTAGTGGCGTATGGGGCAGGTTATATACACCTGTTTCACTGATCGATTTTCTTTACGGACAAGATTTTATTTTAGATACAAATACTTAACAACACAATCTCGTGATCTAAAGATGAATACCTTAAACCCACCTGGTATTTGAAAGTTATTACTCAGTATTAAAGCATAGTAGACATATATAAATTTATGATATCGAAGAATTACATATTTTATAGCATAGTACATAAGTATACACAGTTTTACAAAATAGCAGACAAACACACAAAAATCTGAAAGAATTCGAATACCACATTTTCAATGGCTTCTTAAATTAATTCGCTATGATCGTAGTTCAGAAATTTCTGGATAGGTATGCGAAGTTTTATCAAACAAAACTTATTCGACTTTGTTAAAGTCAATTTTGACAATATTCCCTGAAATCGTTTTACATGATGCACGGACAAAGGATGGCTGTAAAGCATTGTTTTATTTACTAGGTTCTCGCGTGACACGTCAATTATAGAAAAATCGTAAACTGAAACATATACATATAGTTATATACTTCAGAAGTATTTCTTATGGTACATAAAATAATTAAAATGTTAGAACTAAACCCAAATTGAAATTCAAGATCCGAATGGTATTGGATGGAAATAGACTAAGGTTAGGGTTAGAGGTCTCCTGTCCCCTCACATACAAATCTACTAAATTTATGTCGTCTGTCAGGAAGTGGACACATATAAATTTTATTGAGTACCCTAGTACATATGCAAATAAAAAAGTATCCGTTAGAAAGATGAAGCCAAACCGATAATCGAGACATTTTCCCTCATAGATTTGTTAACGGAATAGTTTTCTTTCGATACCCAGGATTGAGATATTGCCAGGATAATTGGGATGTGCCCTTAACACGTAAATTTATGGATGAGCCGTTGTATCACTTACATATAAAATAAAACGTTTCATTTTCTGTTTGTACTGGATGATCTTAAGAACTACCAAACCGATGTTAAATCTGAGACATTTTGAATCTCGATGTTAAATCTCTTTTCGCAAACCTTTTTATACCTGAGCGACATCGGCTATGTTAATTTTATTGTTTTATTTCTGGGTCCTGTGTTATTTGTCGTTGGTTCGATAACTCGATTTATCAGATTATATACAAAATATCTTATTTAAAATTAGATTGCTGTCATTCCAGGTATAGTTCTGGCGTTCTACCTGATCTTCTACGCGGTACTGGCAGCGCTGTTCGCTACTTGCATGGGTATCATGTTCCTAACCCTGGATGACAAGAAACCGAAGTTTATTCTGGATAGTTCTCTTATTGGTAAATGATATTGAGGTTTGGCCACTGTTATTAGATTTTAGAGCTTAAAAAGTTAGTTGTGCAGACAGAAGAAATAAAAAACTATGTGTTTGTTGTATGGTAGCTACCGTTAATTTTATTTAGTATAGCTTCAGACTTTGCCCTAAAATGTCAATATTTTGGACACGGAATGTGTTTACCAAGAAGAACATTTCAACATTATTTTCTTTAAGATTAATCACCTACTATGTCGTAAGACAACTATCTAAATATACCGTTTCATTAACAGCCAGTTTAATTTAAGTCCAGAGAGTTTTCCTACTTCTGCTATATGTTCGTTGTCTGCGACATCTATAAGTACAATATAAATTAAAAGCATTACATAGCAATCCTTTCGTGGTCAAACTTGCTCTTGTTGGTTTCGCACATCTGTTGATATTACAAACAAAATTGAAACATTTCTTATAAATTTCAGGAGCCAATCCAGGCGTAGCATTCAGACCAACAGCTGGCTTTGGACTTCGCTACAAGAACACAAACTCTTCCAGTTATGACGTGTATGTCGATGATTTGAGGGATTTCTTTTATAGTAAGTTATGTGATTTAAGTCAAAATGGTTAATATGTTCTAATTACATGAATCTTATTATCAGTATATATATCGTTATAATTAGAAGAGTAAATATATTTCAGATTATGAAGCCGAAGACTGGTATTCAGCTAAGAAAGACTGCAAAGCGGCTGATAATTTTGGGTATCCGGACACTCCTTGCTTTTTCATAAAACTAAATAAGGTGAGCATCAAAACATGCCTTATAATATTAACAAACATACAATAAAACTGTTTTTCTTTAAAAATAATGGAAAATACCCACTTCCTTTAAATAATCGTTATAATGGCCAAAGGAATTTTATAAGATTTTAGCATAAAATAATATTGTATGCGATATTGCAGTGCCATTAAATCGGAAACTATCTTTCTACACTAATATTATAAACAGAAAACTGTATTTTTGTATATTTGTAATGTTTCCACGCAAAAATTGCTGAACTGATTTAAAATTGGACGAAGCAGAGACGAACTAGATAGTCTGTATAGAAATAGAGAAAAATAATTTTCTTATTTTTCTCAGTATTCAAATTTAAACCAGATCTGATCTGTTTTTATTTTGTTGCTTGTTTTCTACCTTCTATAATTTGTGCATTTCACCTTGCAGTACCTAATTACGAGTATGTACACTAAAAAATATTTTTTACCCTTTTTATTTGTAATGTTTCCTGCCTACTAATATTCTTAGTTTAGTTGTACTTTTTAGTTATGTTTTTTTCTAATTAAAATTAATTCACAAATACCTAATGCACATCATTGTTTTTTTTTCAGATTTACGGCTGGAAGCCAGAGTACTATGATGTTAGTAGTCTGCCCCAGGATATGCCCAGTGATTTACAGGAATACATAGGGACCCTACAAGACCTTGAGGTAAATAATATTACACCAGACATAATAGATACACATGTTATTCCGAGCTCTAACTGTTTTAGTATATTTTCATGAAACTAACTCTTTTCAGTGTTTCTTTATAGCTTGTCTGGTGGCTTATAATCAGCTTAACATATACATTATAATGCAATAATATGTATCCTTTACTTTATCTAAATTAATCTAAATTTTAAAATTGAAACTTAAAAGTAGTAATCAATGGGAGTTGTGTACAAGTAATAATAACAATCTATGAGACCTAACTCTAATAATAACTATCTATGAGAAATTTCGAAAGAATACAAAAAAATGATCACGAGGTGGGATTCGAACCCGCGCCAAAAGGTTACCAAACCGTAGCAACGCCTAGCCTCTTGGCCACCCGTTTCATTTTTCTATTGCTTAAAAATTTCCTATTTGTAAAGCATTTCAATGCTATGAAACCAATAATTAAAATCTATTTTCACATGTCTTTAGATATATATGTATATTTTTATTCCACACAAAGCTATCTACTATTTTTTTTTCAATACATATATTATTTACTTTTCTAGCACCAGCAAATCTGGGTTTCCTGCTGGGACGAATCATTGAACGCTACCAGCATAGAGTATCCCTGGGGCAGGGGGTTGCCCGGCCGCTTCTACCCCTACCTCAATGTGGGGGGGTACCTGAGCCCCGTAGTGGCGATTAAAGTCACAACTTTGCGTAAGATTTTTTATGTATTTTATTATTTCTGGTACTTGGAGGAGGAATTCTGGTTTAGTCTGTGGAAATATAAATTCTATCTGGTTTACGTGGCTACGCCTAATAATCTTTTTTTTTGTATTCTTAAAACATTTCTTCCTTATAAAGCACTAGCTGCGCCCCGAGGTTTCACCCGCGTAAGTCCGTATCGCGTAGGAATAACGGCGTAAAATGTTGCCTATATGTTATTCCAGTTGTCCAGCTATCTACGTACCAAAATTCATTGCAATCGGTTCAGTAGTTTTTTAGTTCGTGAAAGAGCAACTAACACACACACATCCTTACAAACTTTCGCATTTATAATATGTATTAAGGTAGAATAGGATTTTAGTGCTAGACTTAAAACTAAAATTATTTTACAATAAATTGTTAATTAGGTAATGATTTTATTTAAATGATAACTAATATTCTATGTATTTAACATATTGATGTGTGATTCAACGATGGATATAAATATCATATAGCATATAATAGAAACAAAATGTTGGGACGTTCATAAATTAACAAAATTAGCTCTACGTCAATGTCAGCAATATAATCGAGTTTTATGTTTCGTTTCGCAACGAATTAATTGATTATTCTATTGCAATTCTTTCTTTTACAGCCAACACACAAATTGCAGTACGTTGCCGAGCCTGGGCTAAGAACATACACTATAACAAAAGCCTGAAAGAACCTTCTGGATACACGCGTATTCCGCTTTACATTGAGGACACAACTGGTCTCAACTCCACAGACACAGATGTCGCTGAAAGCAAATAATTGAAATGAGGTTTTATATGTATGAAACTATAAATCTCCTAGTAATTAGAAGAGTTTCGAAAAAGAAGAGATCGAAATTGTTTGTTATAATGCAATAATGTTATGATGTAACTGTATTGAAATTTTAGAAATTTAGGAAAACATTTTTCGACGTTATGGGGTTATGTAATAATTTTTTCAACTTTAATTTTTGTCTTAAGTTTTGAATCGTTAGTAATTTAACAATCAAAATGAGCATTGAGAAAAATAACTTTTTAATAAAGGAATCTCGTATTTGTAGTAATTTAAAATGTATGTATTTTTGCAGTTTCTGATCTTCTTTTTAATTTAACGCAGGTTGTGCATTGTCACCGTATTTTAATTATAAGTAGACAATTTATAACTTTAATCTTTTTCACCCCACCAGTAGAAAACAAATAAAGCGTATTTTTCCATAATTTATGCCATAAACCTAGTGTAATAACAATACCTACGTACTTTTTAGGTTCTTTTTTGTTTGTGACATTTAAAATTTATAAATTCTTATGAAAAGTATTTCAGTTTCTTTTTAAGATAAAAATCATACTATAAGGAATAATAATTACCATGATTTCATTCCCGATGTGTATTATATATTAAATGCTAGATTTTGGTAGTGATAATGACGCCAGTATCTTTAACCGACGTTCCCAGAAACAAATGAGGTTTTCAATCCGAACTCCATGGATATCATTTTCATTTGGTCCCATTTTAGAATCTCCCGCAGGGACGTCGGTTACTTTTATAAGAGTAAAGAATTATTAACTTATAAGAAGTCCATTGGAATTTTATGACGATTAATTATTTTACATTATTTTCAAAAATAATCATATAAAATTTATTAAGTCATTTCAATAAAATCATTTTAGTTTAGTTAAACGGACTTACATCTGTACATACTTGTTTAATTATGAAATATATACATATGTATACCTGGATTAAGTACAAAATTATGTAAAAGTTTCGTCAATTTATTTGCGAATGTTTTATTAAACGGATAAATACTATGCGTTTGTTTTATTTCCTAAAATTTTCCTAATTAAATTTAAACCTTCACCTATAAACTATCATAGGAGCTAGAGATATTTCACAATAGCTTTTGAATAAATGTAAAAACTGCCAATGGATTATCATTTTCTACTATAACACAATATTTCTACTATACAAACTAAGTTATACTCAACTCAATATCACCAACAAAACTGAGCACAAAATTTTCCATCCCCATGTCGCAATATCTACCATAATTGAATTATTTCCATTAACTAGTACAAACAGGAGCCTCCGTCACTTAGCTAATAGTAGCGAGACCTAATTGGTCAGGGCTGGGCGGGCGGTTGCTAGCAGATTTGGGCGGATCGCGCTGTCATAGAATAGCCACTGTAGATATGGTTTGTTTCAAGATCATCTCGAATTTAACATGTCTCTCTCTCTCTCTCTCTCTCCCACACAGCATTTCATTCTACCTTAGTAAGAATATAGATGAACCCACTTAATAAATTATCATAAATTGTTATGGTTTTTTGTATTTGACACAGAAAATAGATACAAATAAAGTAAATTGCACTGTTTTATTTCAATAAACATATAATGGATTGGACAGCTAATTCCCTTAAATATTACAAGCACGGAAAGGAAAATAAACATTTTAAAATCGTTTTGAAGACAAACTTTTATTGTGTGTTACACGCAGCACATTTCGATTATGTCGATTAAATTGAAGCGATTTAGTTTTGCATACGATATATTTGTTTTTTTATGCATTTAAAAGATATATGCGTTCGATGTTCAATCAGCCTCTGAGAGGCGCTGACAACTCGACACGAAACGCTAAAACAATCTCCAACCACAGAGATCTATGCTATCGTTTAGTTCACGACAGGGCGGGAAGCAGCATGGGTGTGGATCAGGCGAACGGCGTGCCCAACTACTGTAGGCGACCTCCGCAGAGGCCTTTCCTCCAGAGGATACAGTACGCGATCTGGGACCCAGAGGAGAGAAAGTTCTTGGGGCGCACGCCGAAGCGGTGGGGTGAGTGATATTTAACTGGTTTTTGGTAGTGGTTCGTTGATAAATTTATGGGGTGTTTTATATTAATAATAAGTATTAGCTGCCTAGTTTTAAATTGACAAAAAATAATGAATATATTTCTTATGAATATCTTTCTTTTTAATAAATTTAAATAATGCCAAATTTCAAATATAAAATTCACAATTTTGTATTAGAATTAATTAAAATAAATTAATTGTGGGTATAATTAATTACAATAAATCAAATGCCTTCGGAAATGTTATTTATAGAACATTTCGATTGTTTGTTTGTTTTTCATTCACATCAATTAAAATATATCATACAATATCTGCGAGTAAAATAATATAATTAAAATCCGATAAGTCTATATAAAAATTAAACTCTGTTTTAGAGATTACATTAGGACAGAGAAAGTAAAATTTAATTAACCGAAATTGTAACTCAAATACCTATCTCTAATTATTATATTTTTATTAATTATTATATTTAATAATATAATTAAAACAACAACAACAACAAACTTTTATTTAGTAGATATACAACACGTGGAAGTAACTTTTTCTGTACGTTCTTAACGACTAAATCATTGAACTGGGCTATCGGATAGTTCTGATCTCGAAATTTCCAATTGTTCTTATATAGCCTGTGACACTTAGTGAAGATGTAGCTTTCAAATGGTGAAAGAATTTTTGGTCCACTAGTTTTTGTGCAAAACATTAAAACATGCATACAAAAACGTTTTCTTCTTTGTAATATAAGTTTAGAAATACAGATGAATCAATCTTGGAAGCGACTAGCGTAACTAGATGTCTATCGTGTCAAAATTTGAATTTAATCGATAAATTATATATTTATTGAATTGTACTGAGGCGAATTACTGATGTGAAATGCTGTCTCTCTGTCAGTTGCGAGTTCACCGCTTAACCTCATACATAACTATCAGGATCAATTTGGATTAAATTTGGAATAAATGTATGTAATTGAAGACCCGGAAGATACGTAACCCCTTTTGTAACCGACTTTTTCAAAACGAATGAGGTTCACAATTAAACTGTAATGTTTTAGTTTTCTGGCTCGATGGCTCTATGGGTTTTCATCAGATTGGCGTAAGTCTTTTCGTTTCATAATAAATTGGTGTCATATGTCATATCTGGAGTGGTTACATCTCCCCAGGGAAATCGGCGAATATTTTGTGTAAAATAATTTTTAGCTGAGTAATTTGGAAGAATAGAACGGGTTTCGAACCTTCTTTTTGCCATACCGTAGCAACAGCTAGCCTCTCGGCCACCCGTGATTCCGCCTCAGCAATCGAATTTCTTCCACTCTTTCGGTTTCATGCGCCACCATATTAAACACTTCGATGCTATAAAACTAAACATTTATGTTAATATTAGCTTTCATTTATTCAACCCCTAACGACTGATAGGTTTTCGCCAGTAATAGATTTAAATATTTAAATTATTCAGAGTGAATTTCACAAACTAGCCACACTCTTTGAGGATTCGATTCATATTTTACGCCTAGGTGAATCACGCTCTCCGCAGTTATTTTTGAAGCCATAACTCAGAACTGTACGGGTACTGTAGTTGTCGATAGATTGGTTATAGCTTTATAATGGATTTTGCGAAATTATCCTTACATTAAGTTCTGTTCACGCCATAAACTTGTTACATCAAAGGGGCTTATTTTTGAGGTTAAGTGTATTATTCATATGAAAAAGATTGGAATGACTTGATCTGTACGTTTTGACTTCGGTATTTGCGTTTATAATGTATAAGATAACTAGCTGTCCCTCTTCCCGCGTAGTCACAGGAAAGATAGACTCGGGGTTTTCCTCGCATGTTCCAGTTATCGTGGGATTTACGGGAAAAAATGTTTTTTATATCCTATATCCCTCCCCCGGTTCTAAGCTACCCCTGCACAAATTTTCAGCCCAATCGGTTAATCCGTTCTTGAGTTATAAATAGTGTAACTAACACCACTTTCTTTTATATATATATAGATAGAAAAGACATGATGAGTTGTATGTATTTAAACATTAAATGTACGCTGCGCGATTATGTGAGGAAAAATGCGCGTATCGAAGAAGCAAAACAAAATATCAAATAATTAAAAATTTGTAAAAATAGCCTTATTGTTAGGAAGTTATTTATGGCAGATAACCAATTAGCATTACGATAATACTGGGTGTAATATAAAACTACAATAAGCAAATCATTAGTTACGCTAGTGGCACACGGAAAATTCCAGAAAATCGTGGAAAATATTTTTGTGAGGCTAGGCGTTTTGTGTTCTACAGTTTGGCAAAAAACTCGGGTTCCAATGCCGCCTCGAGATCGAATTTTTTCAATCCTTTCAAAATTTCTAGCAAAGCTTATTAAAGGGAAAATTTTTCTATTAAGAAAATCTGCGGTACATAGGAACATCGTTAGATATGATATTTTCTACAACCAACAAAACACTGGTCAGTAAATATTATCATGTTTATCAAAGATTATCCTAAAAATACCATATTTTTCGGTAACAAGATGGTAACAAGCAGATATGGAATGTTTGCGATGTTACATTCGTAAGTGTCACACGGCGAGGGTTGGGGAGAGTTGCGTCACACTTACAATTGATTGTATTCATTCTTTGTCTTCACTTGTAGCGTGTGAAGAATTAAGAAAAAAGTGTAATTTCTAAACTTATTTAAATTGTCTTTATTTTTAACAAGACTGTTTGGGAGGGTCTAGATTCTAGGCATTGATATAGTACTAGCGATCCGCCCCGGCTTTGCCCGTGGTACATATATAGCCTATTCCCTTCCTCAATAAATGGGCTATCTAACAATGAAAGGATTTTTCAAATTGGACCAGTAGTTCCTGGGATTAGTGCATTCAAACAAACAAACTCTTCATCTTTATAATATTAGTATATATATATCTATTTAATCTTTAGATTAATACTCGTAGCATGAAATGTTTTATAAATGAGACATTTTTAATGTTGTAGTAGTAAAATAGAAAAAAGTGATCATGAAGCGGGATTCGAATCCGGATCTTTTTGTCAAACCTGTGTAGCTGTAGCTCATCTATTACCTGAATTAATTTGAGTATTATTTATGGAGATATATTATAGCCAGCATCCATACCTACATATAGTATGTGTAAAACTGCTGACTAAAACTACGAAACTATAAAACGGCAACCATAGACAGTGTTACAACAACCATCAAAGAAATTGGATTTTATACGATATCGTCTATATCGAATCAACTCTAAAAGCCAACAAACGAAACTGCGCAAACTCGTTTCATCAAATAGGCGAATATCCAGCGAAATGGTGCGCAATAAAATTTATTTTAGCATCATAAAACTTCATGATGCTATTTTTACGACGCAATAATTTTAAAGCGAAATGCATGAAGCCTTGACCTTGTTAAAACACGCTCGGAGTAACAAGAGGGTGGTAGAATTTACTTTTATCTATACCGTAATAATTATCTAACATTCATTGACAAATTTCTTTACCTTTTTGACAGCATTCCAAGTAGGTATCTACAATATAAAGCGTCTGAGTTAGGAAAGCTAAAATATCTATATTTTAAGTCTATCTACATTATTTAACCAATTAACAAAAGAATCTTTAAAAAATTAACATCATCATATGCTCCTTGGTACAGCGGTTCACGTGAACGTAGAACCGAGGGGCCCTGAATTCGATTCCCGGTGTGGACGCAAAAAAAATGTCTCGGTCTGGCTGGACACAGAAGGCTTTCACTACTTGTACATAAAGAAAATCGATCAGTGAAACAGATGTATATTATCTGCGCTATACCCCGCACGGGAAACGGGACATAACCTCAGGAATCATCATACATAACATCATAACACCAAGGAACAGAACCTTGCTAGATCATCAAAACTTTTACATATTTTCTTCTGGAAGATATTCTGTATTATTAACATATTATAAACCGCGGTTTGGTTGATATAAGCGAATGTAAACAGACCGTGACCGCCCGAGCTATTTCTACTACATCCGATATGTTCACGTCATTTTGTGTATTTAGGGTATGCATTTACCTAAATCCGCTAAACTCAATGCCTAGAAATTAGCTGTGACCTGAATTCATACTGGACTTCAGTGTAATATTTTCTTGTGTTTGATTTTACGCGAGTATTATACATTTGGAAATTAAAGACTTTTTAACGGATTTTGAACGCGATTTATTGACGGGGAGTCTCCCATGAATAAATCGCGTTTATCCCGTGACCACGCTCGCTGTAGTGTTCGAAACGTCGGGTTAAAAAGTCTTTAATTTCCAAATGGGCTTCACTCTCTTTTTTGTAGCGAATGATGGCACATTTTTTGAAATATGATATAGTTTTGTTACGAGGAACATGTTTGAGTTTTTATGTTACAATATTATTTTTAACCAGTGTTCGTAATAGATTATGTAAATGTACTGCTGTCCGCTTGGGGTTCGCCCAGATTGTCTCTCACCATGTCTTTTGTCGGAACTCAAACTAAAAAATTTTGCAATCTTATCAGTATCATTGATACCCAAACCTTTATAACGAGATTTAATAAGCCACCCCAACACAAAAACTCTTTTCTTCCTGTTATTAATAAATGTAAAAACGTAAGAAATGAAAAGAAAAAAAACAATGTGGTTATTGAAACATGAGAAATATCGACCTTGATAAAACCAATAACGTTTGCGGTTTCAATTTTAAATATAGAAGAAGTGTTCTAGATTTTTTTATTAATCAAGATCAGATGTTTATAAAACCTTTTTCTTTAAATATAAAATTATGTATGCTTACCTAAAATTTTAATGTAAACAATAAATAAATTCGCTAATCTAAAACTTCCGAAGATGATTTATTAAATTGTAGGTCTGAAACCTTGTAGTGGGTTATCACCAACAATGGTTTTTAATATCTTCTAGAAATATCTGATATATGTAAATTAAAAGAAACATAGAAACATTGTATTACATTTAACGCCTGATAGTGTTAAATATATTCAACTTTGTGAGTCATTACATGTTTTTTGCATTGTATATTATAATGATTCTAAGAAGTATATGAAAATATTGTTTATAATAGCCGACTTGGATGAAATTTGGGATAAAAATGGCTTAGGAACTAGGTTCTAAAAGTATTACATAGTTTTTCCAATGAACAACAGCTAAAGTTGAAATATGTGGTTAAAGTTTATGTTTGCAGATAAAAACCTATGCCCCGCGGTTTTTGTAGTTCGCTAGTGTGTAAATAGCTAAAAATTATTCTAAGGGAAATTGTATTCATATACGAAACCGGAACTCTCTTTCTTAAAGAAGCCAGGTATTAATCTATAATTATAATTAATTTTATCATTGTAAGTGATCTATTCTATCTATTTACTCATGCAAATTGAATATTTCTATTTAGTAGTTGGAATTTAATTTACTACGTATAACTCTAATTGTAAAACTAGACTTTATATATTTTGAACAAGAATTAAATTGTTGATGATTTAAAAGAATTTATAACTAGAACTAGGTGTGGTCACAATCCGCCAAGGGGGTCGCGGAAGGATAATAATTAGATCCCGTAACCCCTTCACAGAGGCGGCTCGATGGAAGACAGTGGGGTTGCGGTAGGAATCCGAAATGACCCAAGGCCAAGGGTATCTATGCAGATTTGCCCACAAAAAAAAGTAGAATAAGATGTTTTTCTTAATCAAGATCAGATGTTTATAAAACCTTTTTCTTTAAATATAAAATTATGTATGCTTACCTAAATTTTTAATGTAAACAATAAATAAATTCGCTAATCTAAAACTTCCTTGCCACTTTCTTGCCAAGGGTATCTATGCAGATTTGCTCACAAAAAAAAGTGAAGTCACAATGGAAATATTTGGGAGTTTACGGTGTGGAAAACTTCTACGGCAGTCATTAGAATCGTATTTATTAGTTTATTATACTTCATAATGTTGTGTTTATTTCAATACTAGATGTACCGCGCGGTTTCACCTGCGGATGAACACGCGGGCAATAACAAGTTATAAATAATAATAATAATAAAATCTTTATTTTTATTATTATATTTATTATTTATTATATATTATTATTATTATAATAACAAGTTTTAAGGATTGCGGCTTGAATTCTCGTAGGGGGCCTGTGTCCTTACATTGGGAACATGTATGAGTTGATGATGACGCCTCTTCTCACGATGGTATATTTCTTTTCCAGGTGTCATCGGCCTCATATACTTAGTCATGTACATCTGTATTGTGATCTTTTTCTCCATCTGCATGTGCGGGCTGCTGGCCTCCGTGGACGAGCATGTGCCTTACTTCACACTCGCTGAATCTATTATTGGTAAGACCACATTGTGATAGGCAATTTTCTTATTTTTATGTCATGGGTAATGGAGCTGGTGGGATAGATGGAGATTGTGGGTCGCCCACACTATCACCGCCCGTGAACATTTGGATAGGATGTGAGAACTTTTAGGCACTAATTATTTGAAAATTTTATAGTTATTTTATTTATGTTATAATTTAAAACTCAAACGCATATTTTATACCATTCTTTAAACTTTTGAACTGGTTGTTTAAAAAATGGTATATTATTCGTATTCTTTACTGTTAAAAGTTATATTGTCCAACTCTGAAGAAGTATATACAAACACGTCGATTTGATTCTGGAATCTGAATTCTGATTCTTAATTTTCGCAGAGAGATTTGATACGATGTATTTCTTAATTGATTTTCAGGGAATAACCCGGGCATGGGACATAGACCCATAATCTTCGAAGAGGGTGCTCTTATATGGTACAGGTTGGACAATAAGACAACTTACAAGAAGTACACCGATAACATAGAGGAGTTCTTGGCACGTGAGTATATTTTATCAAACACTAGACGCTCATCCCGGTTCAGCTTGGATATCAAGATCCCTTTTTTATCCCAATGGAGCATTTAATCGGAATATAAATAACCCATCAACCAAGTCAACTCATACCCTGTCTGATACCCTGTAATCCGTTCAGGAATTGAATCGTGATTGACGATAAACATCCTAACAAACAAACTTTCACATTTATAATATTAGTGTGATATATAACTTATTACGTTTTGAGCACATCTTTGGTTCTTTGATTAGCGTAAACCAATTAAGAGTTTAGGATTCGCAGTAAAGGTTTTATAAATATAACTAATAAAAAAAACTAAATAGTCTCCCGTATGTATTATCACCGATCCTTGATATGAAATCTGTCCGTTAAAATTGGGCAAATACACGAATTTTCATTCGACTGTACAAAATATTCATAGATTTCGAGACATTTTTTCTTAATGATGCGCTTTAAAAATAGTATCAACTATTTATTCAATATACTTTTTCTACAAGCACTTTTGAATCGTCCTATTATAGTTTTACCATTCACCACCGGTCAAAGTAATGGTAATAATCATAAAATATTTATTTATTTATTTAAATATAATACACACACAGTTTTACAGTTATTTCCGATTTATATAAATATTTAAAGATAAATAAACTGTTAAATCATCAAGAGGTATATTTAAACGTATTCTTTATTTTGCAGCGTACAAAAACAAATCTCTACTAGTCAACCAAGGGCTGAACCAAAGAGACTGTCAAGACAAGAAGCCACCTGCAGGCGATGTCTGCTCCTTCAACATCTCGCAGCTGGGACCTTGTTCTGCTGAAAATGACTATGGATATGGGGAGGGAAAACCGTGTCTTATAATAAAGCTGAATAAGGTGATAATATAGTATTTTGTTTATTTTATAGAACCTATTGTTAAGTCAGGTTTAATAAAATATTTTTATAAAGATATCAATATAGGTTATTTTTATAACAACATATAAAATATTTGTGTGGTAGATTTAGTATCAATATGAATATCCTATTTATAACCGACAAGAAAAAGAGGGAGGTAATCACCGTGACTGTATTATGTTTTTTTGCGTTTGTTTTCCCATTATTGTGATGCTGAATGAAACAAACCTTTATCTGATTTATTGATATCATAATTTTTGATTTAGGATAATTATTATGTCAATTTCCGGGAATAATTAATTCTAAAATACAAGACTTGAGGAATTAATGTAAAATTTGTCATTATTGTATAAAAAAAAAAACTGTTTTTTATGTCATCGTCGGCAATGGAGCTGGTACTAACACATACTAAATGTGTATTACAAAAAAGTCCCTGTAAGATAAGTGTTTATAATTACGAACATAATTACATATAAAGAGATAATGTTTTCTTAAAGATATACGACTGGAACCCCGTTTTCTACGACGACCCTGGTGAGCTGCCCCCGGACATGCCACCTGACATCGTAAACTATATTAACAGAACAACCACACCACATGAGGTAAATAATGCAATGATTTTTGTTTCCACGATATTACATTTTGCTGAAAATATCCTAAATTCTACTATTCCTGTTCGTACTATCCTACTAATATTATAAATGAGAAAGTTTATAAGGATGTGTGTGTGTTTGTTGCTCTTTCATGCAAAAATCACTGAACCGAATGCAATGAAATTTGGTACGTAGACAGCTGGACAACTAGAATAACAGAATTAAGAATGTTGCAAAAAGTGGCAAAAAACAATACTTTTGATTTTATAGTCTACATTTTCTACCATTATTATTATCGTTTCAAAATATGTTGCAATCCATTCCAGCGCCGTAAAGTTTGGTTGTCCTGCATGGGAGAACGCCCGGCGGACGTGGAGGCACTAGGTCCCTTGCAGTACTGGCCCTACCCAGGTGTCTCTGAGGTCTACTTCCCTTACAACAACACACCGGGCTACTTAAGCCCTTTGGTTGCGGTGCAGTTAATGAATCCCTCCCGTAAGTTTCATGGATTTGGTGACAATTTTTTAAAATATATGTAAAAGGAATATTTTATTAATTCTGTAACATAATTTAAACTAAAAAAAACGATGTTGTTATGCTCAAATATCATTTATAGTAAATAGTATATGTTTCTGTTTAGCGAATAAATTATGTTTCTTTATTTCCATCATACAAATTATTACTTAAAATGTATTGAAAAAGTATGTGTGCCTATCTCATTATGCAAAAACTTGTTTAAAATTTCGTTAGAGTGCATCTGTCAGAATACAACGACGCGTTCATAAAAGATGTAGCTCAAGTCCATGCTCAAAGCTTTATATGTTTTTATGTCATAGTAAGTAACTGAGCTGGTGGTTCGACTGATGGTAAGCGATCACCACCGCCCAAACCCTGCCGAAGCGTGCTCGATTCCCACATTTAAATTTATATCTGCGTCTACTATTACTTTTCACAAAACACCCTTAATTTTACCCTTAATCCATACTAATAATATAATTTATAAAGCCGAAGCATTTGGTTTTATATTGAACGCGATGTTTTCCGGAACTACTGATCCGACTTGAATGATTCATTCACTGCATGTAGTACATTTATGGAGAAAGCTAGAACGTAATATAATATGATATTTAAATAACATTTATAATATTCTACAGCTAATGTAATTATAAACATTCGTTGCCGAGCCTGGGCGAAGAACATCGAATACACGCCTAGCCTGAAGGAGCGTCTTGGTTCAACCCACCTGGAGATTATGATAGATTGAGCACATATCAACGAACAAGCATTTAATTTAGTATTTATGTTGTAGGCGTTAATGTTGTTGGTGTACGTGTTAGTATGTTGTTGTGACTAGTATGCGAAATAATATGATAATGAAAATGTAACATTTTTTTTAATATAATATTTGTACGTACACTAGCCGTAGTAAAGTAGTACTTAAAGGAGGAAAGAATCATCAAATTGTACTTAATTTAATTATTGCTGAGGTTTTATTATAGCGTTAAATCTTTTTCTGTCTCCACCCAAAAGAGGGAATGCACCAATTACCAACGTAAGTGGGAGCAGGATAGAAAATGCGTCTCATTACGTAAAATGAAATTATTGCCAAAACAAAATAGCTTAAATTGTAAAACAAATATACGCTTTACTAAGTGTTTGAATGTCTATATTTCATTTAAAAGTTTGAATTGCATTGCTAGTCAATTAAGAACACTCATGTCTATATAAAGAAATCAATGATAATTATATAAGGAGTTTTACTTGTCGAATTAAAATTGATGTGCCTTAAAAAGTGTCTTAATAAAAATATTTTGATACAATTTTAAATAAAAAATGTGATTTAATGATTTCAATATTAGTTCTCGTATTATGAAGAGTTTATCTAATAGACAAAAAATATTCGCTGAAAATGTATTTTGTTACGTATAGGAATTCTGTTCATTCTTTGTAACAAGGTGGTAATAAAACTTTTATGGATCATTGTTGTTTTAATTTATCCTTTCATTTGACATATGTCATTGGGCCCAAATCAAAACTCTAGACTTTTTATGTCTCTTCGAACGCGTTCTGTATAACCCTGTGTTAAATATTGTTGTATTCAAATAATTGTTATGAAAAATATAAATCGATTCGTATCATTTAAATATTTAAAACATACAGTTATAATTACACTTATAATATTACTACATTTTTCATTTTGAGGTGGTTAAGACATACCTACGATTCAAAATAGGATATCTATTAGAAGTATCGAAACAGTTATATAAATTAAAAACTTCGTAATGAATTATAAACGCGAGTTCAATATCGTAAAGTGTATAAAACTTCCAGGTAAGTAAAAAAACAAATCGCTTTAACTCCATTTAAACATCGTGTTTAAATCCATTTAAACATCTTCAATTTCCAATTGTTTTAGTAGCTTAATAATTAATAAAATCACAAGTTAATCAGCTGTATTCAAGCAGAGATACACGGGTATGTGAACTGAAAACACTCAAGTGTGGATGTCCCATAATCACGTTAGTGTTGCGATTACCTCATGCTTAGAAAGAGCAGAAAATGAACATTGGTAATACGCTTATTATGTTTAATAAGTAGGTTAAAGACTAGATTTTCAAGCGTTCTGTAGTGGAGCTGGCTTTTCAGCTGCGTTTATTCGACCTAATTTATTTATATGTCAATGTACAAATTATGTGTGTAAGATTGTCATGTATTCAGTGCCAAGAAATCTGATTTCAATGGTTGTTAGAAAGTAATATAGTAACATTCGGATAATCTTGAAACAAAATTAAATTTAAAGTCTTGATCTTGGTGCTTATTATTGTCTGACGCTTTCAAATCACTTTTAATCTTATGTGCCCTGCAAGTCAATAGAGATATCCAAAGTCTAAATCTTGTAAATAAAACGCAAACATCATTCAATAGTTTATTCCATTTACGCTATAAATACTTTCACATTAACCCTACACTACTCTTTGGTTCGTGATACCCACGGTATAGGGTCTATTCGACCATAATTTCAATGTGTACGGAGCCCATGCCTTCAAGTCTGTCATATTTTATATTGTGCGCCCACGCTCTGCATTCTATGTTGATCAACATACCAGCTGGAAGAGATATGTAAAATTAATTGATTCCCGTACGTCTAGTTGCCTGGTAGAAATTGCTTTATAGCGATAAGACCGCTAGTTCTATACATATGTAATAAGGTTAAGGTTCATTGTAAAGTTAAATAGTAAAAGTAAATTAATAAACAAAGAGTGATTATTACCGCATATAGGTAACCTGGTTATTGGAACTACACGTTGTAGCGATTTATATACGTTGTAAGAAAAACCCAATAATAGGCAAGCCGAGATTTCAACTGACTTTTATAAATAGTAAGGCAAGTTTTGTTTTATAAATATGCACATAACACACACACATATCAAGACATCATGCACTGGGTTAAATCGACGGCTCTTGGCGCAAGCCATATTATTGTTAAGCCTGATTTTTTGAATTAATTGATTGATGTTTATTTTTTAATTTTCCTTTTTTTAATGTTCCTTTCTATTGTTATCTGTTGGGTATGTGTATGTGTGTTGAAACGAATGGTTTTTATTTCTTCTTCAATGGTTAGAAAGAGAGAGAAAGTGGAGGTCAACAAATATAAAAAAGGAATAAATAAAGACTTACTCCTCGGCCTCTGTAAATGCACAGCCACCAGCGGACTCAGGTAGCCCTCCTGATTTGTGTACGGAAAGTAGTATCCCGGGAATCCTCTGTACGGCAAGTACTGTATGGGGCCGATGTTCTCTCGGTCAGCCGGGTTCTCACCCTGGCACGACACCCATACCATGTTGAGCTAAAATAATTAAAAACAAACTCTAATCTGTGTGTGGCGAAAAATGTTTATATTTTAACCCTAATATGTACCTATAATGTACTTATTAGTATTATTAATAATAACAAAGATTCTTTATTGTACACAAAGAAAGAACAATAAAATATGAAAAAAAAAGTACAGAAGGCGGTAGTAGTGTTAAGTTTTTGTTTCGAATTTTTATTTATTTGATTATAACGGTTTAGCGCGACAGCTGTAGGGTCCAGAAGGTTAACCATACAGTTTTTAAGTAGGTATACAAATATCTCGACTATTACTTTTGGTACAGTATTAAAAAAATAATTTATTTACATGTCGTGTTTTAAAGAGAAATTTCATATTGGATGGCCGGTTTGACGCTTGCGAAATAAATGGTTTATGAAAATTTAATCAATCGCAAGAGATGGGATGGGATGATAGTGTTAGCGCTGATCGAAAACATAATAAGAAACATGGAAATAATATTTTTAATTAATTTGTGACGTCACATTGACGTCACAACACGTGTTGGTATGAAACATTGGTTTAGGGAATAAAACTCTAAAATTGTTTTTGGCATAGAAATTTATACGTATTTAAAAGCATTGTTTGAAGTGTCAGTGATGAAAGTTAAGGATAATTCGATGATCACGTTAACATAACTATAAATGATACCAAAAAAATGTATGACCTTTTGGAACGATGAACCATCTATGATATTCCCAAGCAGATTCGACGACCACCAAGAAAAGGGCATATCATTATCTCAAAGGCCGTCAACACATTCGCGATGCGCGTAATTTCGCGAGTTACGGCGGGCGTTACTTTCCATCAGGTGACCCACTCATTTGCCTAAAAAACCTTAAAAAAACAGTAACGAATCTCACATAATTCTTATCGTATGCTGTCATATTCCGAATATGGTCCTTCAAGTCCGTAGGCATTGCTTCGGGCAGGGTGTCCGCGCTGTTATAGAAGGCTGGTTTCCATCCATATATTTTGTTCAATTTCAGGAATATGCAAGGCGTAGATTTGTGGTACGCAAAGTTATTGTCTTCCACGCAGGGGCCCCAAGCGCTGATGTCGACGTCGCACACTTTTCCGGCGGGTGGGGGTAGTTTGAAATCGCAGTTGTGGATATTCTGGCCAGCACTCGTTTTCTTGCCATCGCGCTTGTAGGCTGGGGAGGGTTGACGATATAATTTGATTCGGATATTTTATGAATGTAACTCAACTAGATTTATGTATTTATTTGGTCAACTAACATTAGTTTACAATGATTCTTAAATATATTATATAACAATTGTATTTGCGAAAAGTAACAAACAATTAAAGGTTAACACAGCTATATATATATAAGTTGAAAACCGTTAGTTGAAGTTATGAAAATGAACTCTGGAACCAAATATAAAATTAATTTTGACCAGTGAATATTTAATTCAATTATAATTATCAATGTAAACTATTGGTTTTCATTCTCCTCTGTAGTATCGTATAGTTTTATGTTATCTGTGGTAGTACCCATAGATATCTAAATATAGTACTTAAGGATAACTACTTTTATGGCAATAAACAATTTATACACTTAAATATACAAGGCGATCCTGTCGATGAGATCTACAAATAAATAATACTACATTTTAATCTATCTCATTATCTGTTGGAATCATTAAATTTTATTCAGATATGATCAAACGTTTAAGGGTTAACAATATATTTACCTTTTAAAAACGTCGACAATTCGTTAACCCACAACTGGTAGCTGCCTGGGTCATTGCCCCTGTACCAGATGACGCTGCTAGCGACCTCTGGCGGTGTGGGGCGGAACCCAAGGCCAGGGTTGGTGCCAATGATCGAGCTCTCCAGCTGCCAGCGGGGCTGACGAGCGTCCAGCATTTGGAGGAAAGTCCACATGCATATGACGACCAGGAGAGCGAGAGCCGCGTAGAAGATGAAGTAGAATAAAGCGATTTTGGCTGGAATTCATACGATTTTTACCAAAATTGAATTGAATAGAGAAACTGACTGACAAAGTTAAATCATATAATTGTGTCTAAAGCAATTATAATGTAAAAATCTTTCTGCCATATTAAGGTCTATGTAAATTATTTCATGCTTATTTTTTTATGCCCTCAGCTAATAACGAAACGAAATCGACAATTCAGCTTCGTTGTGTTTCATCAGCAACAAGATCACTATGTTTTTAACAAAATAATGCAAAAGATTTTTAGATGTGGCTGTTGAAAGACACGGAATTACTCTTTAAGTAAACGGTTGTTTTGACAAATGTGTGTTTTGTGGACGTTATTCCCCATAAACTACTTATTACTAACAACTCGTTTTCTATAAAAAATCTATACTTTCTCATATCAAGTGTAATACTTTTAACTATTTATGAGATGTATAAAACTCTTCATTGTGAGATCATTGCTAGTCCGGTAAGGACGTAGACGATTAGCTTACATTACGTGGGTTATTATATCTGGTTTAGGCCGAATTTGATTAGCAAAAGCGCAACTTAAACTCAATAATATGTCTAGAGAGACGAAGCTGATTAGATTTACAAATTTATTAATACATATAACTTAAAAGGACATCAGTGTCTTCATAAGCATAGTTTAATTCTAAACCACTAAGCAAGCTAAATTTGGAATAGATGGATATTTGGAAAATGTACTAAATGGAATGGAAAAAATGTTCCTATTTTTTGTTATTTATTACTGCACGCTCGTCCCGGTCCGCCCGGATATCAAGATTCCTGTTATAATCGGAATAAAAACTAGTCCTATCATCCAAGTCAGTTCATAACCTGTCTATACCAAATTTTATCAAAATCCTTTCAGTAGTTTCACCGTGATTGACGAATAAACATCGAAACGAACAAACTTTCACATTTATAATATAAGTGTTATTTAGATATAATTTTTATAGGTAGAGTACCAAAATATTTTATACTTTTATATGTGTCAAAAATCTGTTTTCCCCTTCCTTCAAGCAAAGCTCAGGTATCTAAGAATCACCTAAGACCTCAAAACACGCATAATTCGTAAGTCACAAGTGCTCTATAGAAGTTAAAACATCGCAGAACGGTCCAGTCGGCAGTGGCCGGTGCGCCGGCGCAGGATGTGGCAATGAGACCAATTCTCCGCCGGCGTCGCTTCCGCCCGGGGGCGTCTTATTCGGACCTTGGCTGCTCTTTTAAATTCTAATGGACCTCGAATTTTTAAAGGTTATGCTTTATGATTCAAGTTTTCTCTGAGCCCTACTTTTTCAAGTTTGTGCGAAACTAAAGCCCTTTTTGCTTAGGCTTCATTTTACTAATCTTTGCTATTGATGATTTGTTACTTGAAACACTAGATTATCTTTGTATGGATTAATTTAAATGTGTTATTTGGTAAAGGATAGAGGATAAAATGTGAACAGTATATAGAATAAAGATTCGGAATTATGGTCAATATTGACGTTTACTGTAAGCTTTTTTTAGTTCACTATCTTTCACACCAAGGTTTCTCCTAACGTTCAAATAGCCAATGTAGAAAATGGCACTTTTAATAACTATAAAAGGTTTTTGTTGACTTTGATTCTAATCGATTTATAAAAGAAGTTAAAACTATTACATTCCATTTAAACTATCGTGGATGATGTTTTTGCCTGTGATATCTTTATACTGATCACGCGATCAATATTAAGAACTAGCTGCGCCCCGCGGTTTCACCCGCGTAAGTTTGTATCCCGTAAGAATATCGGGATAAAAGTTGCCTATATGTTATTCCAGTTGTCCAGCAATCGAAAAAAAGTACGAAATTTCATTGCAATCGGTTCGGCAGTTTTTGCGTGAAAGAGCAACAAACACACACACACATCCTTACAAACTTTCGCTTCTATAATATTGGTAGGATAAAATAGGATAATGAAGAATGACATAAAAAAGTATGTATCAAATCACTCACACCAGCTAGCACCCGTGCGGCCGCAGAACTGTCTCGTCTTCGGATTCCATATGAACCGCTTCATCTGCTGACTCTTGGTGAGCGGCGGCTCCTTCTCCCTGTAGTACAGGTTGAACCGCTCCAGGCTGGTCAGGTCCGAAGGTCGCTTCTTGACGGTCATTTTGGACGTCTGTTGTTACCTGCACCAGAAATTTAAGAGCTTCAGAAGATCATTTTTATTTTCATTGTTTCAAAGATTGCAGCACATTTACAATAAGAATAAAATTGGTTGTTAACGTTGATAAGGCTTATTTTCAGCTTCCCGAGACTCAATGAGTTAAAATCCTAATGATATGGGATGGCTATGATAAGAGATCTAATACATAAAACACAACTTTTCGAAACCTGTATAAGCATTTTGCTACCTTAAAGTAATTGCGTTTAACGCGCATGTAGTTTTAAAGTTTCTACAAATTATATTAAATTATAAAAGAAAATAAAATACGGGACGTTTGTAGAATTACATTGTTACATATCTTTACCTATATATACTTCGGGATGAATCTTAAAAGCAGCAGAAGTAGAATCTTCATTTACTAAGCATAATAACGCTAATTCAATTAAGGATGAGGTAGAAAAGTTCCAGATAATTAGAAATATTTTTCGAGCACTTACGTAGGATCTGCGAGACAGCCGCTGTCCACAGTGCACACGGCAAATGCGCCCGCGCGTTCGTACACCGACGCAGGATAATGGGATGGCTTCATGCAAAATGACATCATGTGCCCTGTGTATGTAGCATGATTTATTACTTTATTTGAATGGAAGACGCATATAGAAAGAGAGAAAGAAACAAAGAAAGAGATGTATCTTATATAGGAGTTTTTTTAAAGGCGTTCCCGAAACGTAATTTAATATGTGGTAGTCGAGCACGCTTCGGCACGAATTGGGCCAACTCGCACCAGGGAAGTACCACACCCCCACAGAAGACCGGCGTGAAATAGCATTCTGCTGTGTTTCGTTCGGTGAGTGGGGGAGCCGGAGGCCCATATCCTTTTCCTTCCCCTTCCCAGTCCTTTCCTTTATTCCTCTCGCAAATCCTTTCTTAATCACTTCCCAATTTAAATTCGGCAATCCATTTGTAGAGGCGTAATGTCTGTAATCGACTTTACGTCTCTACAAATGTTCATGGGCGGTGGTAGCGCTTACCATCAGGCGTCCCACTAGCTCCATTGCCGACTGTGACATAAAAAAAAAAACGTAAACTTGAATTCCCGTATGGGGCGAAGAATAAACCCCTCTTTTTACTGATCGATTTTCTTTCGGACAAGTAGGTCAAGTCAGATCAGTCTTCAGTGCTCTATCAGACCGAGAATGTGTCGAAATTTTTTATAGTAGTTTTAAATCTTAGCAATATTTATGTACTTAATTTTGAAAAACTGAGCTTTTCATTGCTTCCCTGCATCATAACGCCGTCCCTGTCCCCCAGGCGGCATCAGGGCTAACTATTAGCAGGAGGTGACTCCTAATAGTTTCAGATTCCCTTTAATTATCTTTACCTCGCACACTGAATAGCATGAGTAGGCACATCCCGTGACATTTTCTGCGATTCTTAACTGGATGATTGGAAAGTATCAACACAATCTGTAAATTACGATTTTTGAATATTTAAACTTATATTAATTATAAAGATGAATTGAAATCATTTGTGTTTTATTTATTTATTTATTTATTTATTTATTCTTTACAGTACATATTGCCTAAAAATAAATTGACATTGTAAAAAAAAA
>NC_052102.1:10775340-10805749 GCF_012273895.1 Zerene cesonia
GTTTTATATGTATGATTGTAATGTATTCACACAAAAACTACTGGTTTGATTTCAAAAATTCTACCATTAGAAAGTCGCATTTTCACTTATAGACATGGGGCGTATATGTTGAAGGATATAGCTGGGGCGAACAGCTGGTTTGTTCACAGAGATGAAAGGACTGATGATTCAAGTCAAACTATAAGATTATGCGATTGAACTGCCAGCCTGATTGTAATAACATTTGACGCAGGTTAGTAGCATGTTTAGTAACTAAACGGAAGATGTACTTATTACAATAAATTTTATTTAATATCCTATCCTACTATAATCATACTTATTCTTCCTACTTATATTATAAATGCGAAAGTTTGTAAGGATGTGTGTGTGTGTGTGTCTGTTGTTCTTTCACGCAAAAACTACTGAACCGGTTACAATGAAATTTGACGTATAAACGTTCCTCTTGAATCACTCTATTTATAAAAAAAAACCATCAATATCCGCTGCGTAGTTTTAAAGATTTTAAAGCGTACATAGGGACATAGGGACAGAGAAAGCGACATTGTTTTATACTATGTACTGACAATTGCGGACCTCCATTTTCAAAGCTGGTCAAAAATTTGTAAGCCATTTGTAATTACCACAGATATTACACGCCAATTCAATCCGCTGCCAATTTATAACCCGTTTTATAATTTATTTATCCTTATCCTCATTACGAACCAATCTCAAAAATCGAATTACATGAACGCACAAATTAGCTTCCGCGAATCGTATCGGGGTTAACTCAATAAATTGTTATTCGACAATGATCCAACATCTTTTATAGTAATGGAATAAAAAATGTTCGCAGGGATTGCTTTGGGCTGAGCGTCAATCAGCGGCGAGTGGTGGCCACTGTCGATGTTGAATTATCGATGTTTTATCTTTGTTTTGATGTAGGAAGATAACTTAGTTGGAAGATAACTCTAGGCAAAAGTTGGGAATGTTTGTAAAAAATGTAAATTTTTCTGTTTTTTTTTTTATGTAATATGGATTAAATGGCATTTGTTCTTTAAATCCATGTTGAAAATAAGTGAATTTAAATAATACTAATAATACATTTATTGCGTAGAACAGGGTACACAAAGATAAGAAACGCAAATTAAAAGGAACAATCATGTTTTTACCATAAGAATAAAGCTTTTTTTTTTGTATATTTATCAAACATGTATATGTACTGTCCTCGAAGCTGGTAGCAAATGTAAATTGAATCATAATTAGTATGCCATTGGGCATTTAGAAAATAATAAACGATACATTGGTACGCAAACTAGAACAGCAATTGCTTAGACTTTTACAATAACAAATTAGTGAGATAAAACACTATTTCTTTTTCATTTTCCATAAAAATAAAAAATATATATATTTATAACATATCGATAAACCAATAGCACAACACTATACTCATATAGCGGGACTATAGGCCACAGGGTGAGATATTTCGCGCACCGCCTCCTTGATCTCTTGTACACATCACTCACTACTACGAAACCACTTGTATTTCCAATAGGGCTGAACATGACTTTTTTAAGGCAAAATAAAATAAACTATGACACTTTACCAGTATAAATGTTTATATGGATAATATTTTTAATGTTCGTTATTCTAAAAAGCATGAGAATAACACTTACAACCGTTAATTTAAAATATTAAAAATATTTATATTAGAAGATTTAAGTAAAAATATTAAAACCATTCGACGAAGAATTGATAATTAATATAAATTAGACTAAATTTAAATGTTTTAATAACTGTTATTGTTTAGAAAATACTTTAACGGATTTTAATCGCGATTTATTCATTAAAAGAAAGAAAAAGAAAGAAAGATCAATTTATTTCAATCAATTTATCACGGGGAGACCTCTTCCGAGAGAGGTCTTTAATTTCTAGTTATATGTGTTTGTACTAATTTATATGTATTTCAAGTTTAAAACTATAATAAAATCTTTTTAATAAAAGTGTTTTGTTCACTAATGAAACTATAAACCATTAATTGATCTAAATTACATAAATCGATACAAAAAAATATGAAGCTGAAGAGTTTTTCGTTTGTTTGATTAAATACGCTAAACTCAGGGACTACTGTAACGCACTCAAAAAAAATTCACCGTTGGATATGTTAGCGATCGTTGAGTGCTATACCCATATTATATTAATAGTATGAAATATTTGAATTGCTTTTTTAATATGGTAATGTGACAGCCCTGTAAATGATTTTACAGCGGGACACAGGCTCTATCTTAGCCGCTGAGCTGCATATAAAAGCGTGTCCTTGGAACTTTTCGGCAACTTGGAAGTTTCAGTCAAGCAACATGGAAGTGAAGTACAGCATTTCTTTTATTGTAAGTTTTTTTTTATTACTTACCACAACTTAAGGCCTGAATCCTGAACCTTTTCTAGTAGTATCCTTTACTCCCCTTATCAATTTATCCCGTATGTTTACAAGTTGGCAATCTATTTATAGGAGTGAGGCATTTTAAATGAACGTAGCGCTTACTATCAGCTGACCCACCAGCGCCTTTGCCGACAATGATACAGAAAAACGATCCCAAAAAACAAGAGGGTTCACAATTCGACTGTATATTTGTTTTTTACTCAGTTAATTTTCATCCGATTGTCATCATTCCTTTATAAGAGTTTGATAGGAAAGTGATGGCACCAGGGACCAGGATCCAGGGTCCCAGAGTCGTTGGTGACCTTTTTTGTGGAAAATTCCTTTTCATGAAAAAGGTCCAATAAAAATGGTTTTCTGTCTTAAGAAAAAAGCATATAAGAATGATTGTAGAGTTATAAATATAATATTGCATTATTAGGATTTGTTTGAACGTTATGTAAAAACGTTCGTTGTATTTTTGTCATAGTGAAGAAGTGATTTATAATTGTTTTTAATCAAAAGTGTTAATGTTTGTGCATATGTATTCACAATTGAGTAATTAGTTTAATTAGTTTTTTTAATTATATCATCATCAGCATCATCAGCTCATATATATTATATTCCCACTGCTGAGACACAGGCCCCCTATGAAGTTTCAGGCCGTAATCCACCACGCTGGCCAAGTCCCGTTGGCAGATGCCACATTTCGTCAAACCTTTGATTCTTCGACATGACGGTTTCCTCACGATGTTTTCCTTCACCGTGTCTAGCTGTGGTGATTTGAATAATTTGCAGATAAATTGAAGAATCTATTTTTTCTTGCACGCTGTCTAGTCTCGAATCCTTCTTTCCTCTGTTGCTTTAAGTCCGAGGTCCTTATCACTAAGCCACTGCTATATTTAAATTGGCTTTTAATGTATAGGTGGCAGTGGCTAATAAAGAAACAAATAATAAAATGTTGGGATAAATATTTGTACTGGGTTACTGTTACGGCTTCAGAACAGTTCACACAAGTGGGCTTGTGACCCAAATAATATTTAAATTGTATTAATGTTTTGCAAATTTTGTTTTCTCAAGAAAATAACAAAATGTTTCTAAAATATGTTAATAAACATAATTGAATTTGTTGTGCTGTCGGCCATCTTGAAATTTACATTCGACATAGTATTTTACTAGTCAAGCCCTATCATTTGATACTCATATGACAGACTATATTATTCTATGCTCATATTGAGAGTTGTGCAAAAACATTTTATCTGATATTTTGTGGCCAAAAATGACCGATATTCATCAAACATAGCCTGTATAGCAAGGAAACTAACTTTCAAACTAAGACAAAAAATATGCATCAAAAACTCGCTATCCGTTTGAGAGCTGTGTGTGTCTGCTGTGGCATCATCACAGCAGACACACACACACACAGACAGACAGACATCGACGTCAAACTTACCCTCTATTTGCTTTGTGGATCAAAATTGACCATAACAATGCACGATTTCAATTCAATCTGTATGTAAAGTATTTGTTTCTAGTTATCTGAACAATGCTTGCATTTGAAAGTGTTCGGCTCTTGAAAATCTTTGAATAACGTAAATGAAAGACAATTACAGTCGTTTTAGTGGAACGATGTAATAGAGCTAGTGGTTGGTAGTACTAATGGCCACTATATAAATCTATATCATTCTGATATCCTGATCTGCATGTATGATTATTTTCGAATATATCTGTTAATTTGAACATTTTGATATTTGGAATATTTCTCACCCTATTGGCAATTAATAAAAAAGTGTATGGAATCACACATTTTATGAAATCCTAACATATAAAGTATAAAAATGATATTAACCAACGTTTTTGCTTCAGATTATAGCCTTCATCGCCCTTCGTGATGTCACCTCGACGGTTACAACGAAAGACGTAAGAACCGGTGGACTTCTGAAGCCGCAGGCTGAGAAGATCATCAATGGTGTCATTGACATCGTACAGAGCCACAAGAACAAGCCCCAGCAGAACCAATATCCAAGCTATCCCCAATACCCGCAACAGTGGAACTCCCAAGCGAACTATCAGAATGGAAATTTCCAAAATGGTTTCAACTCCCAAACTCAATATCAAGGACAATTCAATGGACAGGGCCAATACAATTATCAAAATGGATACAACCAAGCTGGAAACTTTGCCCAAAACAACAATTACCAAGGATTCTCTGCACCTAGCCAGGGCTTCAGCACGCAAGGTCAAAACCAGCAGTATCAAATCGTTTATCAGAACACCCAAAATCAGTTTGGTCAAGCGACGAACGTTGGGCAAACTGGGTCTGGGCAGAATGGCCAATACTTCGGCACGACTCAGACTGTAAGTCAGCAAGGGAGTACAGGGCAGTATCAAGGAACTGGGAATTACCAAGGCTCTGGTCAGTATCAGGGCAGCACTGGTCAATATCAAGGTAGCTCAGGGCAGTACCAGGGTGGTACTGGACAGTACCAGGGAAGTTCTGGACATTACCAGGGCAACGAAAATGGATCCATCAATGGACAAGGTTTCCTTGTACCTAATAACCAGGGACAAGGCCCTACTTGCGTTTGCCAGGCGTGGACCAAACCACAATCAGATATTTTGAGCGATACACCACTTCCAGAAAAAACAGAAAAAGCGGGAGATCCAATGCAGCAAGCTAGACTTATGTAAGATATCTTTTATCTAACTCCATTCAAGTTGACAAAAAAAACTTAACTTCATTGGAGTTGAATTTATAGCGCCTGGTGAAATTAAATAGCTGAATGTATTTTTTAACTGGAGCTAAGAGAAATATGTCAGGCGTAATATTTCAGCCATTGTATTGTAAAGCGTATTGTATTTGAATAAATTTATAGCTTTATATTTGATATTTTATTTCAAACACAATAGAATAGTTGATATATTCAACAATAAATGAAATGTCCTGCTTATTATTGTTAAATTATAGATCTTTATGATATATAAAGGATGCAAAAATTTTAATCAAATATATTCTAAATAACATATGCTATTTATGATGTATCAAAAAAAAAAATTATGAACTAAAATATACATATACAGCACTTACATAAGACTTAAACATAAATAGTAACGTTCCGAACGTAAAATCATATTTAATACCAAAAATTAACATTTGTTAGGGCTTCAATTAAAGAGTAATGGTATAATGAAAATTTGTTTATAATAAAACGAATAATTTTTATACATAATTTTTTAAAATTTTGATAAATGAATTCCCTATATAAACCAACATTGAAAACTATATGTAGAGTTTCCGTAAATATACACGTAATTAATAACCCAAAGAATGTAAAAGAAGTCAAAATATGATTTTCAAATCGATCAATATTGAGTTTAAATAACTCAATATTCATAATTCCGTGTCCGTTGTCCAGGGCGATAACCTATGATCGGGCTATGCTTAACAATTGTTAAGAAAAGGCCTATCTTTAAATAGCACCTTATGTCCTCTTTATAGAGAACATGGCAGCATATACTCTAAAGATTGTAGCCTAATTCAGCGTCCAACGTAATGTGACCTCTCACGCCTTTTTCACAGTACGGGAACTGGATCGAAACGGAAGCGTACATCGGAAAAGCGGGGTCCTACGCTCTGGTTTCGGTTAGTAAGATGCGCGCGCAGCGTTACGCAATCGTTACGTAAGAGGGACAGAGGGTTGCAGAGGGTACGTCGGGGTGCGGGGAGCGGCGTGCGGCGGGAGGGTCGAAGGCGCTGGCAATCGATTCTGCACCGCAGTCCGGCTCGGCGTTCGACCATGGCAGACAAGACAAAAGTAACCGAACAGTATTATGCTCCACCTCCGGATCTCGGAAAATGGGAGTCCTTCAGGATCTTCCTCTACAACTCGGAGACGGGGCAGTTCTTGGGCCGCACAGGATCGAGCTGGGGTAAGTCCCACATTCAGTTATATGACGTTCTTTTGGAGGGAAAATCGATTATTGATTGGCAATGCGCAACTGAAAATCGTTTTAAATTCATAATGGAGACGATAGATGCATTTTATTGATTATGTATAAATAGGATGGGCGTTTAAAATAGCTCCTTTGTTATGTAACCTTAGCTTGAGCGGAAATAAAGTGATATTCTTTTAATAAATGCCATCCATGTTAAACATGACTTCGTACTAAAGTGGAGGAAATTTTCTTAAAAAAAATATGTTCAAATTAAGGTTAATCATGAAATATTATTTCAGTAAGGTAATTTCAATAAATATTGTACGTCATACATTCAGAGTACTA
This sequence comes from Zerene cesonia, assembly GCF_012273895.1. Taxonomy (NCBI): domain Eukaryota; kingdom Metazoa; phylum Arthropoda; class Insecta; order Lepidoptera; family Pieridae; genus Zerene; species Zerene cesonia. The sequence continues at coordinate 10,782,014 of NC_052102.1, forward strand.
CTGAATAAAATAATAAAAAAACAATTGTAAAAGTTCATTATAATCATTAACAAAAGCTATTTAGATGCGCGTGCGCATCATTGTTACCGGAAATCACACAATTGCGCGAGATAAGCGCACAATAATGAAACAAATTAACATATTCCTCAGTGATATATTTATCATGTAATTTTTTATTCTCTATTGAGATATCGTTTTCACAATGCTAAATTTTCAGTGCATCATCCGTATGATCGTTTTAGCATAGAAGATTGTACTATTACGAGTTTAAAATAAGAATAGATATAATATATATACTCTTTGTCAATTTTCATAAATCTCAGACAACATTAATATGAAATTTTTCATATCATATCTAAGAGAAACAAACGCAATGGTAATCGTAAAGGTAATGACAGTTGTTATATGCGTGAAACGTCAGTTCCTATTTGACGTTTGTCGTCATATATCATGATTATAGGGTTTCATTGCTAGAGCCTATAAGGAAAATAGGTAGGATAGATGTGTATAAGAGCTGTTAAGCAGGAATGTCTTCCTCTCGAGTTCTAGGATTCTGATATCATAGTTGTTCACGTTAGTAATAGACAACCAGTAAACACGTGTATTATTACATAATCTTGCTAAAGGGACCGTAAATCCCACTGATAATTTCGTAACAATATATAAAGGTATGTTTGTTACCCTTCCACGCGAATACCAGGGAACAGCTTAGATGGAACTTGGCAGTGATGCAATGCACTAGAATAACACATAACCTACAGAAAATCTTGTTTTTGTCCGTGTGTTCGTCCGCGGAAACCGTGGCGCGCAGATTGCTTTTCATAAATCAGTCAGTAAGAGAATGTATGACAGTATTAGGAATCTATAACTATGCTATCATAATTTAACACTTCAGGTGCAGAATTTTATGATAACATTAACTTGGCGTAACTATTTTATGAGGAACATCGTTACTAGAGATAGGTACATTGTTCTCTAAGATGTTCCAAATATAAACAACGTCCAAAATTTGAACTTTAACCTAATGATAAATTAAAATGCTTCTCTATTAGAGATAGCTGGACTTGCTAATACAATTATCTGTAGTTACTGGTTAAATCAATAATAATCTTTACTAACTTACGGTAGATAATAATTAAAACCAATGGGACCACATAGGAGGCACATGAAAATCAATCAAACTGAGGGAAGAGATTTTTATGATTATTTTGAAAGTGAGGTAAAAAAAAATGCAGCCCAATTGATAACCTCCTTTTACTGAAGTCGGTTGATAAAGTTAACGTCACAAGATAGGTAACGTGACAGATACCTTACGAGGATTAAGGCTTAAAACCTCAGTAAAAGCACTGAAGAAACCTATGGAGCGTAGAATGTTATGACATTATATGCGACTACGCTTGACTACGCTTGTGACGCGGCTTTGTCAATGATTTTATTCCAAACTAGCTGCGCCCCGCGGTTTCACCCGTGTAAGTCCGTATCCCGTAGGAATATCGGGATAAAAAGTTGCCTATATGTTATTCCAGTTGTCCAGCTGTCTACGTACCAAATTCCATCGCAATCGGTTCAGTACTTTTTGCGTGAAAGAGCACCAAACACACACACATCCTTACAAACTTTCGCATTTATAATATTAGTAGGAGGATTAGTAGGATTAGCAAGATTTAGTTTTAGGGGATGTTAAAGAAAATTATACTAATGTAACAATCGATTAAAAAAGGGCCGGTTCTCTTGACAGTATTTTTTTGTGTTTGTTACATCAGAACTTTCGATTGGGTGAACCGATGTGATCATTCTCTAATAAGTAGCTGGTGCCTTCCGTGTGGTGGTATTACGATTATGTCTAATTCTGTAATTGTGAAGGCAATTTTGTTTTTTTGTTAAAATGGTTATTGACAAGATTATTTATTGATACCTGTTCATATTATATATGAATTATATTTTTCTCCGATCTTTGTTGTCTCTCCTCCCAAAAAGTAGGAAAATCAGAAAAAGATGCATACGCCTACTTTATGGATTTATAAAGCCCTGAAATTTATCCATCATGTCTAAAATTAACCACACATAATAGGTATTATTATATGACTAAATGACTATAGTCTATAAGGATTAAGTCTTGTATATAGTTAGGTAATATTTCAAGACCTTTGTATTAATAAATAACACTAATTATGGACGGTCATAAACACGTGTGTTAACATCGGTGTGCTAAGGAAAACCATGTCAAGATTTTTCATTATCAGCGTTTAGTATATATTTAGTGCTTATATATGTATTACATGCATTGTTACAAAGAAATGGTTTTAATTTTCATTTTTAATAGTAATTAAATGATATTTATTGCACACTTTTTGAAAATTTTCAGCGAATCGTGCGTTAAGTGAGGACATTTTGACAAATTTCTACAATAAAACGGTCATAGATGATACTGAAATAGAAGAATTAATATAAAATCTAAAATTTATGATCCTATATGAATAATCAATAGGCAGTTAACAATATGTACCTACAACCTTAACTATAATAACATTTCCATATCATCAATTCAGATAATGTAATACTTAAAACAATGTCGATTGAGATATTACAATTTCCTTCAATGCGGAAATGAATACAATTAAACCCTCAGTAATTGTTTTAATTTAAATAACATACCTACATATTTCATATAAATACATGATAACTAAGACTAAGGTTATGTTAAGCTGAATAAAATAAATATGAATAGTTTAAATAAATATTAAACACATTGATTAATGTTTGATTAATGTGCAACGTACATTACATGTTGTTCTTGGTATCAATTTCACAAATGTCACTTCTACTGATTGATTTGTACTACCTATTAACGAGGCACTATGCGATAAGTGCACGCTATTCGTGTAATTAGGACTCTAACACATTGAGCTAGGGTTCTAATTAAATTGGCATTTTTCAAGAGTGGGCCTTGGATGCACTATTTTGATAAATCAGTTTAATGAATTGCGTTATTTGAGGTGTTATTATGGACATATTGAAAAATTTAAGAATGAGATAATTTTGAATCAAATACATGAACGACTTAGGGTTTTCTAATCAGAATTAAAGTGTTTTGTGCCCTTTGTTTGATCTTCAAATAGACTTTTCCCACAAGGACGTATCATTATGTGTAGAGAGAAATGAATAAGATTTAATCTCGTTTTTTTGTTAATCGGTTTCATAAATATTTCTTATAAATTAAATACGAGTAACAATAGCTGAGGGATTTATAGTAATTGTATATTAATTTAAAGGTTTTTATAATTTTACATGTCTTACAATTTTTACTTAAATTTAGACATCTTAATTTGCATACGATCTCTATAAGCCAACACGACTATCCAGCAGACTGGGGCTTTATAGATTTTAAACTGACTATAAGGTCTGAAAGTCTAGGCTTTGCATCGGTAACCTATTTATGGAATCCACAGTAATAAGTGTCCTTGGATCGATCGGAGCCGCGCGCAGCCGAGTCGGCGCAGCCAGGCCGACCTTTGGGTCTGTCCTAATTCTTGCTACCTGCCTATAGTCTTCATAATATTTATGACGATTGTCTTTTAATTGGGTATATTAATTTTCTAATAGATAGGGCCTGACCTATGTTGATTTATGAGTTTCAAGAATTGTGTTTCATAGAAAAAGGGCTTAGGAAATATGGGGCATTTTTTTTCTGCTTATTCTCTATTAAATCTTACTTAGACCTTCGTTTCTGCATTCGAAATAATGGATAGTTACGCTTGATAATTGTACAATTCTAAACATTTAGGTATAGCTTACACAGGCGTACTATATCTTTGGCATAATCTTATCAAAATGGACCATGATTTAGATGGAAAATAATGCCCATGAAAAGCTATTGTAATTTATATTACTTAACCGAACCGAAAATATTCTGACAACAGGAAAAATATTTCTCTTTTCAGAGCGGTTTTCTTCACTTCAGGATAACTTAACGCATACCTCTCGCAAGCGTTTGCATATTTAGCAAAAGGGTGCAATATAAAAAATAACTGATATATCATTATAATCAGTATGTCTTACGATTTAAAATTATATTCTATTTAGTATCATCTATGGGTCTGTAATGTGTTCATGTTACCCTAATATTTCCTTGTTTCTTTGGTTATTATTTTGGTAATTGCTCTATTCTTGTCTGTGAACAAATGTGTGTCTATGTCTTTGTATATTTACGCTTTACGTGTAAAAAATGGTAAGTATCACTATTATAATGCACTTATTTACCGACTTTCAAAACTAAAAGAAGGAGGTTCTCTGTTCGTATGTATGTATTTTAAAGTTATCTATCAAATTGTATGCAGGTGTCATATGTGTTTTAAGTCCTGAATTCATCTTAAACACATCTTAACAAATGTTTAAAGTTTATATCCAATCTTACTAATATTATAAATGTGAAAGTTTGTAAGGATATGTGTGTGTTTGTTACTCTTTCACGCAAAACCTATTGAACGGATTGCAATGATATTTGGTACGTAGATAGCTGGACAACTGGAATAACATATAGGCAACTTTTTATCCCGATATTCCTATGGGATTCAGACTTACGCGGATGAAAAAGCTGGGCGCAGCTAGTTGATTAATGATTTTCACTTTAAAAGCGCTCTTTATAGAGAATCACCATGTATAGTGAGTATTAGTTACAAGCATACAACAATAAATACATGCAATATATATTTCACATAGAATGTTATATGCCGTGAGCATTCGTTCACAGATAATATAGTGACAGGTGCACAGCGCACGCTCATACATAGACACGTGATTTATAAATATCGTTGAATGTATTCCAATTGTGTAAAATAACTTCCACGGCCATATTTAAATCTATATTAGTTGTTCTTCTTGAAAATTAAATCATTTTCGTATATAATAACTTTTTAAGGTGGTTTATATCTGTTTTGGTAACATATGTCTATCTTGATTTAAGAAAAAGATTTCATTTGTCACGTGAGGTCTTATTACATCTAATAGTGATTTATTTTGAGAATATATTATTTTAATTTAAGCAATGTTTGTTTTATATAAGATGAGGTAACTAAATAATTATGAGTAAAACTAACATTTAATAATTGATACTGATATTTAAAGAACTGAGATCAAAAACTATTAAAACAAATTTCTAAGGATGAATTATTGAATGGAGAGTATTATGTAAATACATTTTAACGGAAACCTAGGGAAAATTGATTATTTAAACATGCTTAAACTGTTATACTCTCCCAGCTATCACCCTTATTTCTGCTAAATATTTTCCCATTGTTTGAATTACAGTTACTGTAAATATCAAATATACCAGGTACACATATCATATGTGATTCATCGGTTTTCCTCTGATGCACCATATACCGCATTATTTGTACGCATGCGCATACTTTATGACCTAGGTTGACCTAAAATACTAGGTTTATAGTATCTAGCCGCAAGCGTGTTCTATCGAAGCGCTCATCTGTATTTTATTTCTATACAAATAAAATACAATAGAATGTAAAATGGAGGCTTTTTGAGAGAAAGCAACATTCGTCAAGCAATTTATTCTAATCAACAGTCAGTCAGTATGTTAATTATATTCGATTTATTTACTTATAAATCGGCTAAATATTGCTATAATATGATTTATAGATTTTATAGGCAATTAATAGGAAAACTGTTAATACAAACAGGGTGTATAAAATAAACAGCGCATCAACGAGGAAACATTATTCTTAATTATGTATATTAAATTATTCGTACCTACTCTGTTAACACACAAACACATCAAATACTTTTTAATATCAATATCCAGCGTATTCATTTTACTATCGGTATCTCTAAAAAAAGTTATACTCCTATCCTCAAATAAAGGGTTTTATTTGAGGAGCTTTGAACATTAACTATCTCTTTGGGCCTCTAGATAATAGACTGTATCTGTATACACATTCTAATTAGCGACTCTAATTACAAAATTGGAACAGCTATATTTATCTTCGCTTCATCACCGTTAAGTATAGGTACATATTTGAAAGTATTTATAGTGTAACATGAATTTGATTTATGGCCAACAATGACGATATAAAACAACTAATCTTGTAAATGTTTTTCCAAAACGAAGTTTTTTTTGTTTGTTAATTGATATTCCATGACACCTAAAACTCTTTATTTACGTCTAGATGTTACAAATTAATAAAAAAAAAAAATAAAAAAAGGTGTGTGTGCGATTCACACACGATAGAAGTGAAAATTCAATCGACAAAAGAATGAGATGAATATATATATAAAATAGTATGTATATTTCTGTCTCATTCTTTGCCAGCTTCACTCTACACATTTTTGTATTTGTGTCTCTTACCTGTCGTTTTTCCGTTGCATCAGGTTTGAAATCACAACGATTCTAAAGAAGTTTCACAATAAAATAAAGTTTATCTGAATCAAAAAGAAATACACTGCAGATAATGAGTTACATGAATTATGTAGGTACATTAGAGTTTTATAGCTTAATTTTTTAAACAATGACCCCTGTGCTAGGTTAGAACCTGAGTTACAGGGTTCATTCGTTCGTCCATATAATGAGACATACATATAATTGTTTTGAATGTACTTTATACTATGCAAGTGAATTATTGATAATTGATAAATTTAACTGTATTAAAATAATGATATAATTTAGTTCGATGGCCGGAATCGTGGACGGAAACTGTGTAAAATGATAGTAGAAAACGACTCAACGACGCACAAATATTCATATAACCTTGTACTTTGCCATTAATGAATACTTTTTCATATTCAATTGCAACAATTTTAGTGTAATAGTGTTTTCTTGTGTTTGATTTTACGCAAGTATTGTACAAACAAAATAAATATTACTATTTAACCCGACGTTTCGAGCACTTTACAGCGAGCGTGGTCCGTGACCACGCACGGGGAGGCTAATATGGTTAAAAAAAATCGCGTGTGAATCCGTTAAAAAGTCTTTAATTTTCAAAATTTTAGAGCACCTAAATCCGCGACAGTATTCATGTACGTTTTAATGCTAAACGCAGCAAAACTCGGTCATTGTTCGTTTAACAATTATCATCCATGAACATCAACGTTTAGAAACAATTACGCATTCAGAGTGGGCACGCACATTTGTTCCCATGTCGTCTCTGAACCACTAGACTGTTTACACCGAAATTGGTGAAGTGGTGGGTTCAATTGATTGATTCGTGGAGTGGGTGTGATTAAAATATTTTGGGTTTCATCTATCTAAATTTAAAGAGTACTTACTGTACGCTGTTAGCATTAGAAAAGTGTGATTATAAATTAATATTAAAAAAAAATGTTACTAAATTATATACCGGTATCACGCTAAAATACTGCTTGTTATATATTTTGTTTCATGAAATAGTTGCAATTGTTCCTATTGTAATAGTTAAATTTGTTATTACTTTTAGGAACAAGGTCGAAAACAAATGACAATAGTTCTATGTTGAAAGAGTTCTAACTCACGATTCAGCAGTTTTTAATTATGTAACTTTATTTTACAGCAAAAATCCTCCTATTCTACCTGATCTTCTATGCGGTGTTGGTTGGCTTCTTCGCCGCCATGCTGGCGATCTTCTACCAGACCCTCGATTCCAAGATGCCCAAGTGGCAGATGGACGCTTCCCTGATTGGCAGCAATCCTGGTAAGAAGACTTGTTCTTTCCCAAATAATTTTTAGCAAATTGTATATATCTTATGGCGTTTATTGTCGTTCCAATAACATATGCTACTTACGAGTTTGATTTTCTTAAAACTAAAAAATGGACAATAACGCAAATTTAACCAATACACTTTATAAGGGTTTTACCACTTGCTGATAACGTCCCTATATAACACTTTTTGACATAAATTTTCAATACATTAATTTTCAAGCTGAAACACTAGATATTCAGGGGTTTTTAAAGTGGTACCTTATATAGTTGAGTGTGAAAGATTTGTTTCGATTGATTTATTAAGAGTCAATGTCCCCGTTTACAGGCTTAGGTTTCCGCCCCATGCCCGATTCAGCTAACGTGGAAAGTACCCTCATCTACTACAGGGCTAACGACAAAGGCTCCGTGCTCAGATGGGCTCAAGTGATCGACGAATTCCTTGACCGTAAGTTCGTTTACCGTTTTGCGTATTGTATTAATAAACTACCATATAATCATGGACGTATATATTTATCCGTATGTCCGTCCGTCTATCAACAGGCTGTATCATACGAGCCGTGATAGTTGACGAATGAGTAAACCAGTTGATGAATTCAGAGATGACGCTGCTAGAATAAACGATTAACCAATAGTTGGCACTGTATTAAAATTAGTCGGATGACCGGTTGGTGTCGCTTTTTCGACTTATTCCAACCCTGGTGAAACCGAAGGGCCAGCTTGTTATTTAGCTTAAGATAAAAAAAAAATATTTTCCTTTAATTCAATTATTAATATTTAATGGTCAGAATGATGAGATGTTAAAATGTAAGATACATAATCTTGTTTTATAAACATTTTTTCTTATATTTTTCATTTAATTGAAAAAAGTATTCGTTCATTACAAAAAATACCTCAGGCAAGCTCTTAAGCTGTAGTTTTGATAACACGAAAGAAAAATATGATCAGCATATTTCACATGTTTCCAGAATACCGCAAGAAGGGAAGTGGCAGTGGTGAGGCATCTGGTGCTGAAAACCGCGTCCCCTGCACCCCCACCACTGGCCCCGTGGGTGAGAACCAGGTCTGCGATGTGCCGGTAGACGAATTCCATCCCTGCACCTCTGCTAACCAGTATAACTATGAAGAGGGTGGACCATGCGTGTTCCTTAAGCTGAACAAGGTGCGTAAAAGATTTTGTCATTCTTATCACGTGGTGATTTGTTCCCACTTCAGGGAACGACATTGACGATCATATGCTGGTAGATCTTATATCTATTTTAATTTTTTTAATTAATTGCGATATTTCATTAATTTATTTATGACGCGACCAGTGACCATTTACAATGTAGATACTTGAAAATAACCTTAAAGCTTAATTAAGACTCCTTCGTGGTGTCACCATTATTTACCAAAGGATGCTAAGAAGCAAATATAATTGTAAACATTGAAAAAAGAGAAAACATTAAAAATGCTACATATACATAAAATATTACCGACATATAAAAGTTTACATATTAGTAATTAATAAGGTAATTGTAGTTACGCTGTGATCACTTCTAAAATTGATTGTAAATGATGAATTTTCAGATCTTCAACTGGACCCCGAAACCATACAACAACACGGAAGGCTTACCTGACAAGATGCCAGAGGACCTGAAGCAACACATCAAGATGGTGGTAAGTTTCATTCGAAGTTTAATTTTTGTTTTTGTGGCATTGAAATGCTTTTAAATATAAGAAAATTTTGATGACTAGAATTTCGCATAAATATTTTATATTCTGGCGTGACTTAATTACAAAAAAGGTAAAACAGAAGAAATTCTTGGTGAGCCTTAAAATTTTTACAATTAAATTAGTTTTTACTGTAGCTAACTACCTAAATCCATTAATCACGAATGTTAAAAGGATAGCCTTTTATTAGTATAGATATAGACTCAAGTTATTGAGTTATATGACTTTTTATAGAAAAAGTCATATAACTCAATAACTTGAGTCTATAATCTATATTCCATTCCACAGGTTTTGATATCATTCTTAAAGATTCACAAATGAAATAATTCCAGTCTGGCAAGCCCGAAGCGAACACCGTATGGGTATCCTGCGAGGGAGAGAATCCAGCTGACGTGGAAAACATCGGACCGATCCAGTATATTCCGCGTCGTGGTTTCCCTAACTTTTACTATCCCTTCACCAACAAGGAGGGTTATTTGAGCCCGCTGGTGGCTGTGCTCTTTGAGAAGCCTAGGAGTGAGTTCTGAATATGTCTTATAATTAAAAGTAGCGTCATACGATTGGATCCAAATTGATTAATTTTGGAAAGTAGATGATTATTTTTTACATTATCTCTATTTATTATAAAGGGTTTTGACAAGCATTGACCGTGTCAATCCCATAAAAGAAATCATATCATCGCTAACATGTATTAAATTAACTGGTAAGATAATATAATTTGATCAGTACCTAAGTTTCTCTTGAAATTACTCATACAGGCTTATAAATAAATAATTTAAAATGGTTATAAGTACTTACTAAGAAATAAAATTTCGTGTCTATCACAGAGCATAGCAATATTGAAAGATATTAAATAACTTATCCATGTTTTCAGCCGGTGTTCTGATCAACATCGAGTGCAAAGCGTGGGCCAAGAACATCTTCTACGACAGATACGAGCGGCGAGGGTCTGTCCACTTCGAGCTGATGGTGGACCGCTCTTAAGCGCCCCGCCTCGGCGCCATCGCCACATTGGTCAACACTCTAGTCAACGTCCAGCGTTCCATTACAACCTCACTGCCAAACTGAGTTTGTGATTGGCCAAGTGGTGCTTGGCTGCCAATATAGTTCGCCTATTGGTTAAGTTTCAGTTAAGGTGACTCCCGACGATCATTAAACTAGGTTTATTTCTATTGAACCTGATTTTGTGTTAGACTTTGTGAGCCTCCGTGTGGCAGCTTCTGCGCAAATGTTGCTCGTATTTTCTTGCTCAACGTTTTATTTCTGTCCTTGCAAACTTCTGTGTAATGTGTGTACTGAGTGTGGCGCATTCCATGCCCAGTTTAGTGGTCGTCAAGAGATTGGCCAAGTCAGTTGGCCAAAGGCTGCCATGGTCACACCTGGCGCCGGCTGCCGTACCTTTAGCAATAGCCTAGTCGGCGATTAATTTATATTCGTTTTAGAATAGCCACATGGCAACACAGTTTTGTTTACACGCTTAAATAAAGTTTAAATTATTAAATAATGTTTAATATTTAATGTTTTCTGGACGATGAGTCAATAAATATGCAATAGTTGGTTCCAATTTAGCTTTTTTGTGTGTTTTATTTCAGCCTTTATTCCTATCCTCTTAATGACATAAACGAATACATGCAACATAATTCCTTTCAAGTTACGGTTATGTTGTTTTACGAAATAATTTTAACATATACAATAAGTCTATATAAATGCAAGAAAACTTATAACTATGATATTTGTGCTTACTCTAACAGTTAATTCATTACAATTCATTCATTATTCAAATGAAATTGTTATGAAATATAATAATTTCATTGTTTAAATCTTTTAATATTTTAAAATTTCAACAACCTCCTATAAACTGAACAAAAACTAAAGAGTATCTCTCAGGCGCTGTGTACATTAAGAAAAAAAGAACACAAGCTTTAGTGCCATATAACAACCTTAAAACGAATATAACTTAAAATTTAACATAAAAAATGAACATGGCAATAGGGACAGACTCAGCCATGCTGACGGGCTTTAACCTCCGAACAACGCTGTTTTTTAATCTGCCCACCTCTTTTGTAATTACGAGGTTATTAAATAATAGTCCATACATAGTATACTAGTAGTAATAGTTATTAAATAATAGTTGGAGAGGCATAAGGTCCATTGCAGACCTTACGCTTCTACAAATGGATTGTCGACTTTTTGGGAAGGGATTAAGAAAGGATTGGCGATAGGAATACAGGAATGGACTGGGAAGGGTAAGGAAAAGGATATGGGCCTCCGGCTCCCCCACTCACCGAACGAAACACAGCAGAATGCTATTTCACGCCGGTCTTCTGTGGGGGTGTGGTACTTCCCCGGTGCGAGCTGGCCCAATTCGTGCCGAAGCGTGCTCGACTACCACATACAAAATATTAATGTGGAGTACGCGATTCTAACAAGAATAGGGACGCTAACGATCTTTGTGTCAAATGTCATTTGAAAAATATGATTCACCTAAAAATACTTTTCAATGTTATTTTCAATATCGGCCTGTATCCTTTTAATTCCTATAACGCATATATTATTTAATTAATAAAGTGTTCTATTTAATCTCTTCTGTCAATACACAATAACAAAGGACTGCCTTTTAAATTTATAAGATAAAGGTACGATAAAGATAGACTATACATATTATATACGCTCATCGAAGGTGTCGATGATGGTTTCAAAAATAATTACGTGTTAATTAAGATGACGAGAGGTGAGAATACAAACATTTACGATTTAAAGAGATTAATAAATAATACATATTTCGTAAGCGATACGTTCTATTTAATAATTTTTAACAAACACTAAATCAGCACATTACTGCACCTACATATGTATCGAGTTATGTGGAAGAAACACTCGTATCACATACGGGAAATCCTACTATCCTATCCTACTATCATCTACTAACTAATATTATAAATGCGAAAGTTTGTAAGGACGTGTGTGTGTGTTTGTTGCTCTTTCACGCAAAAACTACTGAACCGATTGCAATGAAATTTGGTACGTAGATAGCTGGACAACTGGAATAACATATAGGCAACTTTTTATCCCGATATTCCTACGGGATACGGACGTACGTGGGTTAAACCACGGGGCGCAGCTAGTATTCTATAATATGGGAAGACGATCTATTGGTACATATTTAAGCTTCTCTTTTTACACAGAACGCTATGGTTATCCAAGAATTGATGGTAAGATAAGACATTGGAAGATTCTATTTTTGTATTTTTTAATTCTACACCTTCTATCGTGCCATATCTCTTGGTATTATGGTATCTGTGTATCTAGTGAGTCGAGAAATCGAGTACAATTTCTCACAATAAAGTTCTAGTTAAACACAACTTTATTGATATACATACTATTTATAGTCCTTTACAAACAAAGCAAAGTTTCTTAAGGTTTCAGAAGTTTGAGGGGTAAGATAGTTTGTAAGAACTTAATTGTGCATATTAAAATTACAGTAAATCAATTAATAAGTGGTAAAATAAATCAATGTATTGACACATTAATTACTGTTATTCTAATTATTGTATTGATTTTTTTTTAATAAAATAGTTTATTTATCATAGTAGTAGTAGGGACCTCCTAGTAAGTTTAAGAAAAAACCTGTGTCAGGAGGACCCGCTCTTCCTTAACTTAAGTTTTATAACTTTGATATTGATATATTAAGTACCTAAATAATGACTGATTGATAAAACTCAAACAAACTGAGATATTTAAAGTTAATGACCTAATTACTCCCAAAACTGATATCAATATTACTACAATGAAAGCTCACATAATCGTTACGGCTAGTGACGCAAGAAAGTTCAGTAACACTTGGCAGAGGGTCCCGGCGCCACTCTGTCGGGACCTTCGTCCCCCATCCCTCTGATATTATTGCGACACTGCAAAAACAAACTATCTGAAAGCTGTTCTGCTCCCTGTACATCGCACTTATACTTTTATGTAGCTATTAGTATACATAATAATACATTATCCTACTAATATTATAAATGCGATAGCTTGTAAGGATGTGTGTGCGTTTGTTGCTCTTTCACGCAAAAACTACTAAACCGATTGCAATGAAATTTAGTATGTAGACAGCTGGACAACTGGAAAAACATATAGGCAACTTTTTATCCCAATATTCCTACGGGATACGGACTGTCGCGGGTGAAACCGCGGGGCGCAGCTAGTATTATATAATATAATATGAAACCCCATCAAAATCAGTTGTGCAGTTTTAAAGATTTAAGCATACATAGCGACATAGGGACAGAGAAAGTGACTGTTTTATACTATGTAATGATTTAAGGTCTAGGAAACTGCTATAACTTTTTTTCATTTCTCTTCGACTTACAAGTAAGTTCTTTTTCAACTAATTTCAAAATGAATAAATATTTCCCAACTAGTTTTATGTCACGCAGCCTTGTTTATAAATTAAAACAATTTGTATCAATAATCATATAAATGTAATACATGGCAATTTATTTATTTAAATATTTCAGGCTCATTTTATTCAAAGTTTCGTCTAAATCATTCCAATGGTTCCCGGGGAAAGCTTATGATCAGAATGAAGGGGGCAACGCCACGATACAATAATGTTTAAAATCCAACCAACATTTCTATTTGAATTCACTCTCCCTTTTTGCGAAAATTGGAAAACTTTTAAGGGCATGCCACATCAGGGATTGAAATAAATACAATATAATTTATACTATAATATTATAAAGCTGAAGAGTTTGTTTGTTTGAACGAATATTCTTAGGAGCTACTGGTCCGATTTGAAAAATTCTTTCAGTGTTATATAGCCCATTTATTGAGAAAGGCTATAGGCACGGACGAAGCCGGGGCGGACCGCTAGTGATTCATATTTTCAAAGCGAAATTTTTTTGTTGTTTAATTTCACCAATTAATATGAGTGCTGTATTATTTATATTAGCATTTAATTAATTAGTTTTACATGTACCTTTCTATCTACCCAACGGCGCTTTGAAAGTGCTATTTGTTTGACAAAATAGATACCTATGAAGTATAATTCACTATTTAATAATTATCAATATACAGGAATAAGAGCTTTACTTTACTACTGTAAAGCTTTTAGAATTTAAAACGTACACATAAACTAGATATAAAGATAACTCTTTATTTGCACCAATACAAAAGAACAAATACAAAAAGGTCACAAACACTCGAAACAATAACGCACAAATAGACGGCCTTATCGCTAAGATGGCGATCTCTTCCAGGCAACCTTAGATCGAGGATAAGAGTATACGAGCTATAAGAGGTTAATGGATAGCTAACTAGATAAAAATTTTTGAAAAACTCTCGTCATCAAATGTTATAAATATAATGAAAATCACTAAATATTTAATCTAATTCAACTCTCACGATTTAAAAATAATATCTGCATACTATTTACTTCAATGTAACAGTTAAATATAAAACGACAAGTATTTATTTTCCATACTCATAAAATAGTGCATCCCACATTCAGTTCATTTCTACACTCAGCATTACTTCTCTCTTTAAAAGAAAAATCTAACCATACAATGTGGTATCAGCTTAGGTTCTACTCTGGCGCCGTGCTGTCGCAACCGATGCCCTATATCCGATCTCATCCTATATAGTTTCTACAGTTCAGTCAATAACCTATTACAGTAAATAGGTTTTACAACTTGTAGCGTGGATGATCTCACCTGTGATAGTCGTGAAAAAGGAAAAGGTTACGAATTTTATAGCTGGTCGAAGAAGTTGTAATGTAAATTAACCTTGCAGGTTTATGAAACATTTAACATTAATTTTGCTCTTTTAAACATAAGGTTTTCTCTGCTAAAGTATGGTAGTTGGGGAATAGTTACCTATTCTGTGAGATATTTAAAGAAAATCATAACATATAATATGTTATTTTGTATTAATACGACACGTTTGGAACAAAATTTGTATTATATTTTATATACAATGTTATAACAATTGCATTATTTAATATTTATATAATACAATATAAGTAATCAACCTAATAAATTCGGAAGCGTATAATAAATGTTGATTGCTTATTATTAAAATATGAACATATAATTAAAAAAACAGATTTTTAAATAACGTCTTTGTTGACAAGGCGTATTCCACATTACATAAGACAAAGCTTTGACCCTATAAAATTCAGCAGTATGCCATTTAACAACAAAGCTACGCAATTTGGTCGGTTGGCGCCAACGCTAAGGTTGTGGCGCCAGTCGTCTGTCGTAGCTCAGACATCCCCCTGCCTCAGATGATACATTGATTTTCTAAGTCACCCACATCTTTGTATGTAAATAAGATATTCAGAGTGATTGAACGAATCTTAAAATTATATACTCATTTAGAAACTTTGGAAAAACTTAGGATTTTAATTGGTGTCTATTTATCAATAGTTTAGCTGAAAAATATATCGATAATAATTGTTGATGCTCACCTGCATTTTTATATCTGCGACTATATTGTATGAAACAAAGTGACATTCCGCTATCTGTCCGTCTCTATGTGTGCTTAGGGCTTTAAAATTGCGCAACGGATTTTGATGCAATTTTTTAAGACTATGGTTTCAACTTTTTTATTTATCTTCATACCGAGTTAAATAAAATAAAATGACAAAAATAAAAAGAGTTAGAATTTTATATACAATTGGCGGCCCAAGGCATTTCGTAGATGTATAGGTTTTAGAAAACGCGGGCGGAGACCTAGTTATGATAGAGACGTATCAGTTTTTGATATTATGATGGATAGATAGCATAGGTATTTAGACCAAAAAAATCTAGGCTCTTCAATAATAAACTCTATAATCTATACTAATATTATAACGCAGAAGAGTTTGTTTGTTTGAACGCACTAATCTCAGGAACCACTGGTCCGATTTGAAAAATAATTTCAGTATTAAATAGCCTATTTATTGAGGAAAGCTACTGGCTATATATGTACCACAGACGAAGCCGGGGAGGACCGCTAGTATGAGAATGTTAGAAAATAACAGTAAAAAAACGTGATTAATTACAGCATATGCGACTTTCTATACTTACGCCTGGAGTTTTTAGAAAGCAGAGAGTTTACAATATAAACTGATGTTTAAAAATCTGTATATTTATCTATAAACCTCATAAGAAAAATGAAGCCAAGCTAAGCAAACATATGCTACAACAAAAAATAAAGGCAAATAATAAAATACAACTTGCCATAACTAAAAATCTCGCACACAATACAAGATAATTAGGTTAAAAATAGTCATAGCATCGATGTACTGTGAACACTCCCATTGACCCATAACAGCACCCTAGAACACCACAGTTATCCCCCAGCTCGCTCTGAGTACGGTCGCTGCCATGGGGCTGGACAAACGCACTATTAAGATCATCGCGATCGTCGTAGTGGTGCTACTCGTTCTTGGTGAGATTTCAGCTAGTGTATACGATAGTTGTTTATTTATTTATTTATCTCTTTATTGTACACCAGCGGTGCCCGCGACTTCGTTCGTGGATGTCGAAACTTATAACTATGTTTTTGTGCTAAGCGCTGTTGGAGGATACCAATATAAAGCATTTAAAAAGTAGCGAAATATGTTGTGAAACAGCTTTTTTTTATTTGAGCATAAATTATTTAATAAAAATAATAAATATAAATTCCTGTGATATATATTATGCACATAGAAACATATATAAAGAAATAAACTGAATTAATAAAAGTAATTTGTACCCTTGACGGATTGGTTATAAAATAAATCCTGATTTGAAGTTTCAGTTACTTGTAGAAAGCTTTGTGTGTGCTGTTTTATAGAGTTTTTTTTTATTTATTTTAGGTTCACCAACGGGTATTACATTAAAGAAATTATATCAAGTAAATATATAAAAAAAAAAAAATTAAGAAGTTTTATTAAAATGCCTTGTGGTTTACGTGATTACATTTGGGATTTAAGATAACGAAAATAATTTACGCTGTAACATTGAAAATCTTTAAAAAAAATGCGCTACCCATAGAGAAATTTTAAAGTTTAAATAAAAATATTTATTTTCAGGACATAGTATATTCTGAAAAATCATTCCCCCTTTTTCCTTATTATATTATTATAATTAATAAACAACAGATAACGATCCTTACCATTACATACAATAAATGCAAAAGTGTAGTTTTGTTGTTTGTTTAAATTTTTTTCACGTTGCAACGGACCGATTCTATGTGATTTTTTTATTTGAAGGCAGCTAGGAGGCTAGAAAGTGCCATAGTTTACGGCGCATATATATTTGCGATTCTACTGAAATATAGAAATCGCATTCTAGAAAGTGCAATCTAAAGACGATGAACCTAACACGACGGTACATGCTGTGAGTGTGTGGTGTATATGAGGTGATGATAGTAAAAAATAAACTTAAAATGTAACTGGACACCACAGATAACATAATACGAAACTGGTACTAAAACTAAAGTTAAAAATGTTTATTTCTAATATGGTTCGTCGGTAATACCGTAAGCAAAACAAAGAGCTTGAAGGATTACGAACTAAGTTACATTAAATTGGTGTCGATCTACTGGTATATATTAATGATACGGAAATTATAAAATGCCTCGTCTGTCAGCTCATTACAGTCCCTTGTTCTAGGGCTTCTGGTAGTGAATGAACTGTATAACATCCTACAGGATAAAGTATAATAGAGGCATGCAAAAAACTAAGCTATATAGCTAGTTTTAGACTTTTATTATTTGTTATTCGTTTTTCCTTAATTTGTTATTTATATACGTAAAACAACCGTTAACATAACAATTTATTTAAATATATTATTATCTTGGAATAAAAACTACAAATTGTAAACTAAAACTACTTGGAACTATAAATAGGAGTATCTTATGTACCCTATATAATAATTAACATAAATCCCTTTTTTTCCGCAGGAACCGTCCTTGGGGTACTTCTGGCTATTTTCCTACCATACAGATACGTCGGTAAGCATTCATTCCAGAATTAGATTATAAAAACCTCTAGTATAGTAATATTTGAATATTCTTTGTTCGGGAGACTAGCTCATTTATTTTGTATTGACGTCTTTATATAGACAAATTCAAGATTCCTTGCTTTAACCCGAATTCAAACATTAATTTATTCAATTAAACTTCCCATAGAAGCACTTTTGAATCGTCATAACATAGTTGCAAACTGATTGAAAACTGATTCGGAAAGCAGTTTCTCCAGCGAAGAGCCGGCAAGAAACCGTGTAGATGTTAATTTTTATTTAGCTTTTACGCTCCATGTGGAATAAAGATTTGAAAGTTTTCTAAAGCACCTATACGAATCTAACAACCATCTATATTATTTAAATCAGAACTAGAAGTATGGCCCCGTTCTGACGAGTACAACTACTACGAGCCCCTCATTCACTTCCGAGCAAGTGATCCTGGAAGCTGGCACGTCTGGTATACGCGCATTAATGACTTCCTACGTGGTAAGTGTTTTTAATTTTTAGCTGACTTCTTTATTCGGAATAGGGGTTTTGGAATATAACCTGGTTATAGTTTCTCTCTAAGTCATACATACCTAAAGAACATGTTCCTTTAATGGGAGGTTTTTAGGGTGTGTTAGACGCGGTCTTATTTAATTTTGGCGGCGTCAGTAATAATAAAATATGTCGAGTTTCTATTCAAGTTCAAAATCCGATAAATTTGAATTATTACACAAAATTGACAATTTAGCGATTACGATCTGGGGGGAGGTTCATATGCCCCGCGACACGCTCTGCTATCAACTACTATATCTACTACTAGATAATAATAGACACTTCAACATCTGCATGTTCAGATTATGAGACCACAGTGCCAGAAGAGCCGCCCCGGGCTCCGTGCTCGATACATCGCCACGATCAGCGGCTGGTGGTACCCAACTGTGAACGAGCACTCAACATGTGGGCGCCCTGCAACGCTGATAACTTCTATGGTTACGCGGCTGGGAAACCGTGTGTTTTCTTAAGACTGAACCATGTAAGTGGGTTGTTCGGAGGTTGCTACATGGGATAATACCTTCTTCTTTTCTTAATCTTTGTTTCGTTTTATTTGTTTGGTTTAATCATTTAATTATTACAGATTCACTATTGGGTACCAGAACCGTATAATGTGTCTAAGCCGCTTGGTATTCCTCCAGAAATGCCAAACAATATCAAGCAATTTATGGTAAGATGTGCAAAATATAATTCTAGTGTAGGATTGATATATGATTTTAAAGCCGTATTTACTTTTTTTCTGTAGCATTTTTTTTTAAATAAAATCCTACAGAGCCTTCAAACTGTCACTAGATCAATAGGACCACGCGAAAGGAGGAAGTTTTCTAATTAAAAAAAAAATATATCAAATTCGGTTCATCCAGACGAAAGTTCTGAGGTAACAAATCCAAAAAGTATAGTAGCACTAGCAGCACGCCGTGAGTCATTTACCGTTATTGAAATAGTAAAAACCATCCTATCTTTTAAATTGGATCAAACTTCACATAGTGCGCAGATTTGATTAAAATCGGTTGAGTAATTTAGAAGTTCATAGTAGACAAACAACGTGACACGTAATTTATATATATTGAGATTGAGAACATCAATTATCTGACTCATCACTAAGCCGAGTATTCTTCTTAATTACAAACTTATTCCATAAACCTTAGCAACAACGTCCAGCCCACCACTACGGGGACTTCGTCTGGGTGTCCTGCAATGGGGAATTCACCTCCGACGAGGAGAACGTGGGCCCCATACAGTACATACCCGCCAACTTACCCCCCGGCTTCCCCACCACCCGGTTAAACACGGCCGACCGTATTCCCTATTCGACAAGGAAGCTGCCTGACCAGACCCATGGGCCGTTAGTGGCTGTCTTCTTTGAGAATCCTCGCCGTAAGTATTGGCAAGATCATTTTGTGGATAATAAAATTACGTAAAACGTAATTGCATAAAGTTAACATGAAGTCTCTACTTTGTTTTTAATTTCATTGTAACCGGAAGAAACGTCCCTCAAATATTAAAATGATGTCACAACTCATACTAATAAAATTGTTGATATTTTATAACGAAGGTAAATTTAAAGTATATTAAAATAAAGAATAGAAAATTAGAATATAATAATACACTTTCTGGCATTAACAAGGCTATTGATATTTTCTCAAATACAGTGTAAATTGGTTAAGATTAAACCTTTACCAAATCCCACATGATCAGATAATATTTTCACATTAATTAATCTTTTTGCTGTTAGCTGCAGACTGTGTTTCTGCGATCTAATGTTTATTTTTTTCAGTAATAGTAGCCTAGAATTATGACAGCACTTAGTCCATCATTGAAATTTCATTAAGCTTTCCATCCATGTTACCCGTGTATGTTATGTTAGTGATCCTTGTTGCATTAAATAAATAAATAAAGATACGAGAGAGTCGTGGGATTTTTTCACCAAAATACCTTACACTTTTATTGTAATTATAGCGTTATGTTATCTGTGCTGATATACCTGTAAACATATCTGACTGGATATTATTTTCCAGGTGGCGTAGTTATCAATGTGGAATGCCGGATTTGGACGCGGGATATCGTATACAGCAGCTCCAGCCGTGTTGGACGTGCGCGTTTTGAACTTTACATTGAATAAATATGTATTAAAATAAATGTAATTATACATTATTTTGCATGCTTGATGGATGTGTCATGCAGTGTGAAGTGAATATATTGAGTGAGGCGTGCTACACAAACGAGCGGGAAAATTAAGAAGGAAAACATTTTTTTTATTGATGCAAAGAGGTTAACACACATTACCTACGTTATAAATAAAAATACATAAATTTGTGAAGCACATCTGACATATTATGAGTTAAATTATTTATATATATTTTTACTTAGGTATCGCACCTATATTTAGAAATAAGATGCTTGTGATTTTGAAATTGGATGTTTACCTGAAAACTATTAGATAAGAGTAATAACAGTAATTCTAACTTCAGTCTATCTTCTTCTTCATAAATAAATATATTATAATGTGTTGCCTAAGAATTTGGATAGAAGTTAAATTATAGAATTACATAATATGTATTTCAATAATAAGATTGGAAAATGTGTTGTTAATGCATGCGCAAGTTTTGCTACTTGAAGGTTATATAATATTTACAACAATATTTTGTAAGAACAAATATATTCGTACTTGCTATACTGTAACTTAAATTGTAATATGATGGCGAAATAGAATAATGGTTATATTATAACTAGTCAAAGTCAGAATGGTTTTACGTTACGAAGAAATCAGTCAGTATTTGTTTGTATTCCTTCTTTCACGTCACAACGTGGCGGTTTTGTGCTTTGTGTTTTGTATTTTTTTGTCCGAACCCAGTTAGAAGGCTCGAGTAAAATAGGATTATTTTTACCGCAATAAAACATCTCATTCTCACAGGAAGATTTATTGAGTCAATCATGATGCGCAAGCGCATTCGAATCTCGTCAAAAATTATAAATACCGGTAGATGGCGCTATATCAAATATTTTAAATGTATGACAAATGCTGTTATGCTTTAACCACGCGAACGAAGCCTCGGGCAACAGCCATAATCGTACTGGCTAACAATAAGCCTTTAGTTTATATGAATTTGTTAATTAGATATAGTCATAAACATACCTTTAGGTGGAACCGTAACAGAAAAAACGTTTAATATTATCTAAAATACACATGCCAAAGTATTCTCCACATCAGTTTAAGTTGCCGAGAAAGTTTCCAATTATCAAAGTTTTGACTAAATTAGATAATGTACTACGTATAAATTGAAGTCAGTACTTTTATATTAAAAGGCACCTTAAGATTACTTGCAAAATTGCAGTGTCAAAAAAATTTTATCAGTTACCTACCTTTTGCACACAATTCAATGCATTGATTTTCGATATTGGTAAAACAATGTTTTCAATGTTTCCATGACAAGTATTATCTACATCATATTTTAAGACTAAAGATATTAGCTATCTGCCTACCTATCTTTCCGTTTCTTACTAATTGATTATTATTATTATATATTAGGTTAATTTTAATATTAGGTTAAATTTGTGTAAAACTTTACCGTGCCTTTAATGAATAGCTCATTTAATACACGGAATAAATATAGTACAGTCTCTATAACTTTATATCTAAGCTACTGTAACATGGTACCTACCTTAAAAAAAAACATTCGAAAATAGAAAATGAGTATTATTACAATATTATTATATTGAAAAATGTTCTACTAAAAGCAACCATATATAAAGGATTATGTAAGTATTTATTTTCAATAAAGTTGAAGTAAATATAAATTTAGTTTTAATTACTGTTTTCCCTCAATGTTTCAAAAAACTACCCAGGATGTACCTATCAATTGGTACAGTTAAATATATCGGGCTAACACTACCGTACCAAATTTGTTTTAATAAAATAAATACCTAATAAAAATTATAACTTAATTGCAAATTTTATTCTTAGAATATATATAAGGAATATGTTTTTCCATGATTATGTAAAGTAATGTAAATATTTTATAGTTCGGTACTGCCACGAAATTTAATGAAAAATATATTCCGTGGGTCTTTGGGTATACTGCAGTCTTTAACACACCACAATGCAAAAAAAATAGAAACGGAGATAGATTATGTACTATATAAGTATTTAAAATTGGAGCGTAATAGATTATAACATAAAACACAAGTAATATACTGGATTATAATCACGAATATTATAGTGGCAATACTTGCTATTGACATAACGCATCTGGAAAGAACTGTCTATTGTCTGCCATTTTTTCAAATGTCAAATTTACTGAAATCTCACTCATTTTGTAAAGTGAAGTGGACAGCGAGAGAGCTATTATTTTGAAGCTGCAACGTATTTGTGAGATTTTTTAGCTGAATAAGTGCTTATAACATTTACCTCAAAAATGTCACAACTTAGGTTTTATTTATTTGCCGCTGTGATATGTAGCTTAGCTGTCTTTGGTAAGTTCTAAATACCTAATTTTCGTTTGCTCGTTTTCTTTGTTAGGTACTTATCATGTTTCTACCGATTGTCATTTTTTGCGTTGTACACAATGGACGTTTTGTGCAATAGAGGCTAGACATCGCGTTAAACATTACGATTTAATTGCAGGCAGCAGCGATGGGTCGACAGATAAGACTATACTGATCGACGTGCCTTCCTCTGATGTGAAGACATCGGAGGTGCCAACGACTTTAGAAACGTCTCCTGTCCCAACTGAGCCAACGTCGTCAACTACGACCACTACGCCTGCTCCCACGACGACGTCATCCACGACTCCAGCTCCTACCCCCAAACCCACTCC